>NC_056750.1:816259390-816341890 GCF_019279795.1 Protopterus annectens
TTTTTTTTTTTCCCTTTTTTTTTATTTATTTCTTGTCCCCCTGTATGACTTCTGTACCTTATTTTTCCCTTACTTTTATTTCCCCCTTTTTCACCTGTTTGGTTATGTTCTGTATTGTGTGCTTTACTTGCCAGCTTTAATTGCCCCCTTTTTTTTTTTTTCCCCCTTTTTCTTCTGTTATTTTTTTGTTTATTTCCATTTTCCCTTGTCCGTGATTTTGGGTTGGGCCTTTTTTCCTTATTTTAAATTTCCCCTGTATGGTCTGTTTTTTATTTTTTTGTTTATTTCCATTGCCCCGGCTGTATTTTGGGTTGTCTTTTTCCTTTTTTATTTCCCCCTTGTTGCTGTCTCGTTATATTTTTTGTTTTTTTCCCACTTTCTTTCAGCTGTAAAAGGTTGTCTGTACTTTTTTCCTTTACTTTTCCCCCTTGTTGCTGTCTGTATATTTTTTGTTTTTTTCCCACCCTTTCTTTCCTGTTTTTTTTGGGTTTTTTTTCCTTTTTATTTCCACCTTTTTTGGTCGTGTTTTTTTCTTTTTTTTCCCATTTTTCCCGTTGGTGTTTTTTATTTTTTCTTTTGTTTTTTCCCCTGTCTGTATAGAGTGCTGTCTGTGCACCTCATATTACCTTACTGTTTATTTCCACCCTTGTCTGTCATGTCTTGTGATATTGGTTATGTGTCTGTACTTGCTATGACTTTACATTGTCCACGCTGTATAGAGTGCTGTCTGTGCACCTTATATTACCTTACTGTTTATTTCCACCCTTGTCTGTCATGTCTCGTGATATTGGTTATGTGTCTGTACTTGCTGTGACTTTACATTGTCCACGCTGTATAGAGTGCTGTCTGTGTACCTTATATTTCCTTACTGTTTATTTCCACCCTTGTCTGTCATGTCTCGTGATATTGGTTATGTGTCTGTACTTGCTATGACTTTACATTGTCCACGCTGTATAGAGTGCTGTCTGTGCACCTTATATTTCCTTACTGTTTATTTCCACCCTTGTCTGTCATGTCTCGTGATATTGGTTATGTGTCTGTACTTGCTATGACTTTACATTGTCCACGCTGTATAGAGTGCTGTCTGTGCACCTTATATTTCCTTACTGTTTATTTCCACCCTTGTCTGTCATGTCTCGTGATATTGGTTATGTGTCTGTACTTGCTATGACTTTACATTGTTCACGCTGTATAGAGTGCTGTCTGTGCACCTTATATTTCCTTACTGTTTATTTCCACCCTTGTCTGTCATGTCTCGTGATATTGGTTATGTGTCTGTACTTGCTATGACTTTACATTGTCCACGCTGTATAGAGTGCTGTCTGTGCACCTTATATTTCCTTACTGTTTAAGATCAAATGTGCATAGAAACATCACTAAAAGATAATATGGAAAGCATATGAGATAAAAAATCAGAATCAAAAACCTAATGCTGCATTTCACTAGAACAACAGCCTAACTCATTTAATCCTATTTGAAGAATACAAGATATCTAAATCATGAAGGGAAAATAAGAAAAAATATATAAATAATAACTCTATTCATTTTTTAAATAATTTTAAGTGTTATATGTCTAAGTCAAAAGAAAATAAAGAAAATGTGGAGGGAGAAAGAGTTTAGAAGTAGAGAAATTTTATACACATCTAATTATAAAAGAAACAGATGGTAACAATGAGAAAAGGGTCAACGATTTAGGGGATCATTTATGGTAACTAATCATTTTGGAAGCATTTCCCGTTGTATGGTTCAAACAGATAACTTCCAAGGGTTTAACAAAACACTGGAGAGTGTTCACTACTCTTTAGAAAGGCAGGCAGGGATTCCTAGACTGGGGTGGTGGGTACAGAGAAGCTGTGATTACAACAAAGAAGCTTATTCTATAAAATTAACTGTTAGACTGAGAAGTGATAAACACACATTATCCAACCACACTTCAACTCCCTGCATTACCTTCTGACCTGACACCTAATATTTAGACTGGAGTCCACAAGAGGAAACACATTTACCTTAAGTTATAGTCATAACCTGAATGGTCATAACCTACAGACACATATATTACCAAATATTCAGCTAAGAATATAAGCAAAATGACACACAACTGATCTCATTAGAAATTTACATACAGATAATTTTCCCTAACAATGTGAAAATGCACTGTAGCTATTGTTTGTTAATATATATATATATATATATATATATATATATATATATATATGTATATATATATATATATATATATATATATATATATATATATATATATATATATATTTGGATTCACTTGAGAATCTCAAAAAACTGAAATCCTGAATTTCAGTTTTCCGAAATTCTATGTCCGAAAGCTTTAAATCGTGAAACACCAGAAGTGCGAAATTTAAAATCACGAGCCTACACTACATATACACCACACACATGCACACAATGTCCTCCCACAATCAAACATACAATCCTGCACTACAGACAAGCAGGAGGGCAAGCCTCCCTTGTCCCCCATACCCCCCTACTTATATCTACTAACTCCGAGATCGCACAATCACACACACAAAGGTAACTCACACCCACACATTTCACAGCCCCTTGCACACACACATTACAGCCAAAACACACACTAACATACATTAAAGCCCATAACCTACACACTCATACATACTTGCCTGAACTTACACCATTCACACACCACAACACCAGAAGCACTGAACTTCGGGATTTTTAATTTTGCGCTTCTGGTGTTTCGCAATTTAAAGCTTTCGGGCATAGAATTTTGAAATACTGGCATTTGAGATTTCAGTATTTTGGGATTCTCAAGTGAACCTATATATATATATATATATATATATATATATATATATATATATATATATATATATATATTCACTTTTGAACATTGGAATACCATAACGTCAAAATTCAAAATATTGAGATTAAAATCTTGAAAGTCCAGAACACTGAAAGTTTATATTGTCGAATGTTAGAATATACAGGATTAAACCTTTGCTTAGTCATTTAGCTATAACTACCATTGCCCACACTCATCTTATCTCTACCCTTCTATATGCCTCCCTCATCTATACCAATCTATCCAAAAGTAACTTGAATAAACTGTCAACCTCCTATTGTAACATTGCCAGATTTGACACTGGCTCCCCATTTAGAACCCATCATTGTCTAAATCTGAAACAGCTAGGATGGCTGGAACTGCAAAATCAGCTTTTACTTCAGCAACTCTCTATCACCCAAAAGATTTTGCACCATCCTAGCAATACCCCAATACTCAGCAGCCTTATCACCCCATACAAAAATCTTTCAACCCTATGCTCAGCTACCCCATAAAGCCAATAATAAATCAGTTGACTGTCTATTCTCTAATTCTGTGGGAAAAATTTGGAACAGGCTTTCCAGTGAACTAACATCTCTTTCTTTAACAACACATTTCAAGAAGCAACTAAAAACATTCCTTAAAACTGAATGGCTATGTCCGTGCTCTAACCCTGACTAATGACCTCCTTCTTTCCATGTTCTTATCTCTATCTTTTTCAGGCCTCTGGGCATACCTCTATCCTGACCTCAGTTAGTTGGGCCACTAGTTTACTGAATGCTATTACTAGCCTAGTCTTTTTGGGAAACTATCCCTGAGTACAAACCCTCAAAAATAACTCCTCTGCCATGTATATATAAGCTACTGTCTCTCTTGGACTGTAGAATTTGAAAGCTACCCACCATATAGCTATCTGCTACTTTTTCACTTGGACTGCAGAATGTGAAAGCTACTGAAAACTATGTGTTCTTAGTTAACTCACACAACATGATATCACCTGCTAGCTTTCTCTGTGACTAGTATTAAGCTCTCCACTGTGTGATATGCTCTTTTTTTTACCTCTGTAATTACTTTTATTCAATTTTAATAATGCAAACACATCTTATACTCATGTAAAATGTTTTGTTAGTACATTGTTATAGTATACTTTTTGTACTTCATTATTTTTATCTTTGCTATTATTTCATAATTTACTTAGCTTAATGGAGCTTATCTCCTCGGGCCTCTACTGAAAATGGACATGTATCCAGTTGGACTAGCCCGGTCAACAAATGTAAAATAAATCAAAAAAATAAATAATTGAATCGGCTTCGTAAATAGTGTTATAATGTGTAAAGTGATTGCTGTGGCTTTCAGACATGTTACATTTTAGTTTAGTAAATTAGAAGGAAATATGGCTGAGGTCACCTGTGAAGTTTTGGTAAGTATTGGAGAGATATATGGTAATGTGTAGTGTTTTAGCAGTGAAGAAGCATTTCCAAGAGCAGGCTGAAGATAGATTTCTGGAATTTAATCAGGCAGCCATGCAGCGTGGAAAGGTATGTTTACCATTTTGTTCTGTGTAGTGTGATCTCTGAGTTGATATATTTAAGTAGCACAGGGGGCTTTTATGTGTAGAAGTTTAATATAGTATGGGTTTTATTTCTTTTTGTTTGTTTTTGTGGTGGAGTATAGGAAGTGTTGGTTTGACATGTTTGTTTCGATGTGGGATTCGATGTTTTTAGTTTTCAGTGTTGTGGGCTTTCAAGATTTTATTCTCAATAGTTTGAATTTCAACGTTATGGTATTTCGATGTTCCAGAGTGAATTTTATATATATATATATATATATATATATATATATATATATATATATATATATATATATATATATATATATGTGTGTGTTAATATACACAGTTTGATCACTTTTATTTTGTTATGGTTTGGTCACTTCTATTTTGCAAGTTATTCTTGTGTTACATTTGTTTTGTTTTAAGTTTTATGTTCTGTTGGAGTTTTAAGAGGTCTAGACTAGGATCAGTTAAAAAAAGTTAGCAAATAATTTCTTTGCAGCTTCCTATATTCTGCCTGAATATTGCTGATCTCTGGCTGCATTTTATTTTGAATTGAAGCTTTTTATTTAAGGTTTGGTCACTTCTGTTGTGTATCTTATTCTTGTATTACATTTGTTTTGTTGTAAGTTTCCTGTTTTGTTAAAGTTTTAAGAGGTCCTAGCTAGGATCAGTTAAAAAGTTAACAATTAATTCATTTACAAACAGTGAATAACATCAATTAATTAGTGGGAGGAGCTGAGAAACAGCATTGGTCTTTTAGTTAGAAATATTTCTATTTAGCTGAAGTGTTTGTTTGGCCTGCTTGCTGTACTCTGTCTGAATATTGCTGATCTCTGGCTGCATTTTATTTTTCCCTCCCAACCGCCCAGTTGTTGCTGTGTTCTTAAACTTTGTGGCTTTTGAGTTGCCTGCCCATACTATAAATCTAATTTTGGAGCATACCCCTCAACCTCTTAGAGCAAAAAATCCAAACAAACCCATAAATAAAAGTGAGACAAAGTCTCCAAAATAGGGGCAATTTTTAAATATTCTTCTTACAAACTTGTTGACCGGGAATGCCTGACTGAGCCGAAACCTTTTTTCAGCAGAGGCCTGGGGAGAAAAGCTCCAGTTTTTACAGTTAATATTATTATTTTAGGCAATAGTATAAGAAGTAATGGTACATGTCAAACAACTATATAGCAGCAAAAGTACTTGGCTAAACAACATTTTTACAAGTTTTTCAGGAATCAGAAACCATAAAAAATTTAAACCGTTTTTTTATATTGCAGTTAATAGTATAGGATAGTAGTGGAGATCAAAGTAACAGGGGAAGTTGGTATGCATATATATATATATATATATATATATATATATATATATATATATATATATATGTTTTAGGGTTGCTTTATTAATGAAGTAATTAACTTTGGTGGGTGATTTCTCAAAGGGCACTCAAATGCAGTTCTTTTCATTGAGTCTTAATCTGTGTCTTTCTTACCAGTCATTTGTTTGTGTTAGACCTTCTTGTAGAATGTTTGTATTGTGGGGGGATCCCAATTTACAGTCATCTGTGAGTTTGGTAAGCCACAAGCCTTTGATGTTAGCCTTGGCTTTCTAGAAGTAGATGCCAAACAGGAGCAGGCCCAACATCAGTCCTGGGGCACTCCACTGGTGACTGGTCTTTTCGTGGAGTTAGCCTCACAGACTCTGTCTTCTTGAGTCCTATCTGTGAGATAGTTGGCAGTTATGTAGGGCTTTATGTCCAGTTCTCAGTGTTTGTCAATAACACCTGAGTGAGATATTATATTGAACATCTTGGCCAGGTCAAGGAAGGTGCTGTGAACCATTTTTCCCTATTCCATAGCCTTGATGACCCTCCCAAAGAAGCCTACCAGGTTGAGTAGGCCAAGACCTTCCCTTAACAAGGCTACACTGGGATGAGTCCAGTGTTTGTATGTTGCCAATGATATTGTCGTTAATCTTTTCCATGATAATTTGTTCCATGGCTTTGCATATTAAACTTGTCAAACTGATTGGTCTGTAGTTCCCGGGGTCAATTGATGGTCTACCCTTATGAAGAGGGATGCTTGTTTTGGCCCTCTGTTCACCTGGCATGTAAACTATTTTGAAGCTGTAGTTGAAGACTGCCTCAAGTAGTCCTGCTAGGTTATGTTTTAGGCTATTTAAGAGGCAGCCAGGAATATTGTCTGCGCTCACTGAAGCAATGTTTTTGGCCTTAGCAAACAGCTCCAGGACCTGCTCCCTGTTGACAGTTGGGGGGGATGCAAGAAGGGATTTCACAGGGAGTAGTGTGGGGGGGATAGGGGTGAAGTTAGAGCTAAATCTATCAGCTAGTAGATCTGCTATGTCACAGTGGTCAGTGAAGGTCATGTCATTTACCACCAGTTCTACACACTGCTGAGTATTACCTTTAATGTCCCTGACATAGCTGAAGAAGGCCATGTCATTGTCCTTAGCCTGGGAGGCTGTTCTAACCTAATTGGTCTTGTTGGACTTTATTGACGCCTTAGTTTCTTGTTTAGTTGAATCAGAGAGCTCTTGTCTCTATGAGAGCTGATCTTTCTGATTGTGGCCGTTGATCTTTCTGATTGTGACCGCTGATCTTTCTGATTGTGGCCGTTGATCTTTCTGATTGTGACCGCTGATCTTTCTGATTGTGGCCGTTGATCTTTCTGATTGTGGCCGCTGATCTTTCTGATTGTGGCCGTTGATCTTTCTGATTGTGGCCGTTGATCTTTCTGATTGTGGCCGCTGATCTTTCTGATTTTGACCGTGACTTTTTTCTTTTGTTGTGTAGCCTGTTAAGGTAAGGATTACACCAGTGTGGTTTGTTTTTGTTGTTAGATATGGGCTTACTTCTGGTAGATATTGCAGCCTCAATGGAGCCATTCACATGTTTGTACACAGTATCTGTAAATAATTCTGCACAGGTATCTGTGTTCTCAGGGTTTGGGGGAGCTGTGAATTTTGACAAACCATTGCATAATAGGAAGTAGTTTGATTTAGAATAGTTCCTAACTGGTACAGACTTAGTTAGGCTTTCTGGATTGATTGTTATTTCAAGGCAGACAACTTTTTTGGGGAATGAGCTCACCAATGGGAGGTGGTGCAATATTCTACCATGTTGACGGTACTAGGTCCAATATGTTTGATTCTCTGTTTGGAGAGTACACTATCTGGTACAGGGTGTTTGTGGTGATAAAGTCCAGGAAACATTGTGCGTATGAGTTAGAGGTAGTGTAGATTTCTCAGTCTATTGGGGGTAGTTAAAGTCTCCCATGAAAAGAGTATTTGTTTGGATGGTGACAGCCTCCAGTAGATCTAGGTAAGACTTGTGAGCTTCGTGGGTCATAGAGGGTGACCTGTGGCTGGCTAGGACATATTAGGAAACTTTGTCTATAGAGATTTGGATGTGGATGAACTCCAGGGCATCATCCTGTTTAACCAACCTAGAGTAGCATTTGCTGCTAATGTAAATTGAAGGCATTTCCACCTTTAGCCCCTGTCTGTGCTGTTGCTGTTCTAAATGTGTGGAAGGCACTGTAGTCTTGCACTGCTGGAGTACTTTCTGTGGCTTTAAACCAAGTCTTGGTAAAATAATAGATGTCTGTTTTTTTCCAGAGTGAGGAGACATTGTAGAGTGTGGAGTATGTTTAGGCTTCTAGCATTGAACAGTAAGAGTTTTTTTTTTTTTGCTATGTTGGTAGTTTGTCATTTTGACATTGCCTAAAAAGGCTCTAAGGGGATGCATAAAGTTTTAGCTAATATCTGAAATCCTGGGGTGGGGGGGTGGCTGACAGGTGCAGACCACCTTTGACAAAGCAAAGTGGTCTGTTAACCATGTCCTTCCATGCTGATAGATATTGGATTCTCCTGGAGTGACACCAGAAACTAAGCCAATTATTAAAAGCAAGCATTGTTCTTACAGATCCATGTAGCAGCGATGAAGACATCTATAAACTGTAACCTTCCTTTTTTGAGTTTTTGTATTTGCTCTGATGGAAATAAGAGCCCAGTCATGATGCCTTCTGCCAATTTGTATGCTGCAGAGCACTCACCTTGGTCTATTGTTATCAAGACATGCATGTGAACATTTGGTTCATGTACAGCTGTCAGGATTACTAAAAAATGTTATGTGCCTCTTACCATCTAATGCTTGGATGTCAATGTTTATCATGGTGAAGAGGTCCAGAACTGAAATTGCTTAAGCAAGTGCAGCCTTGCTTTTTTGTCAACTTTTTTTTCTATCAGTTTGGAATCTGTTTTCAAAATTTTCACTAGAGAAGCTGCAAGTACATTTGTGTCTATCAGAGGGCTGTCAGTACAGTTGTCATACCACCATGCAATTGACAATTTCCATTTAATACAGTAAAATAAATGTCTAAATATTAAAACTGCAAAAACTGTGCTGTAATGCAGAATAATTTACCCACAGCACTGCAGTAGATCCTGCATTTCTGTCCTCCTTATAGCACATGTTAAGGCATAACATAGCAGTTTAGAGCTGTCAAATCTGCTATCATCTTTTGGCATGCATGTTTTCTACCAATATTTCCCTAACTTTTGACTACATTAGAAGCATAGTATCTATGTACTACTTAAAAAAGTGAGTTTTTTTTGTGCTGCATATTTGTTAAAATAATTTATTTGGAAAATCAAATAAATGTTATGCATCACTGGAATATTATTTTTTGCAGGATATCATCGATAAAACTATGCTATAGTGATGTTTTTGAAAAAAAAATTAAACTCTCACACACACACACACACACACACACACACACACACACACACACACACACACACACACACACACACACACTAGTGTTGTATGGTAGTATACAACTGCATCAAAAGAAAGGACTTTGTTAAGCAACATTGGTTTAACAGGCAGTTTACTCCTTATAGTCTGAAACGCAAACCTATTAAATGGTCAAAAGTCAGAAAATATGTCATTAAAGTAACTTGTGAATAAAAGATCATTACACTCAACTTCTGTAACACACACATATTGACATGGAAAATTCTCCAAAATACCATTAGTATGTTAAAACACATAAATAAATGACTGGTAATACATTACAGATCTACACTCCCTAAGGAATTTCATATGTTAACACACAGTAAATAACTAATAATATGTTATAGACCTACATAGTCACTCCCAATGGAATTTCACATAACATACACTAATACGTGACTAATAATGTATGACAGACCTACATAGTCACTCCCAAGGGAATTTCATATAACATACACTAATAAATGGCAAATAATATATAATAGATCTACGTAGTCACTCCTTAAGGAATTTCTTCTACTAACATATTGGTAGAACAGCAACTAATTGCAAAGATTCTCAGAAGGCAGCGTGTTGTTTTATAATGTGCTCCGGAACTGTCATGCACACGTGTGATCATGACCGTACTATGGAAGATACACTCACTAATGCAGAGGTTGTGCTGTAGGACAGGTGTAATTATGGCACATTACAGAAGTAACTGAACATAATACTGTGATGTATTGTTATAAATAAATTAACCTGTGACATATTTCTTGATTTTTACATGTGTCTTCAGAAGGTAGTTTGCCATTAAACACTAATCATTTTCCAAACTGTTATTACAAACCATCTTTAAAGTATGCTACTGCTACATACATAAATAGAAACACATACACAAGTATACACACAAACACACAAAGAAAAAACATGCAGGACTATTTCATGCATCCTTCTTCTCTTGCGTTGATCTTTTGCAGGGTTTGTGTGTTTTACGCTCACTCTCATGAATACATTTAAACTAGGTTTGATGCCAGCAGTTGGCTGAAGGCTTCAGCTTATCACAGTAAAGTAGAATTAAAAATAGAAATCTGCCTGCACCACTCTATATTTTATTCAAATGAGGTTTATTTCTAACATGAAAGAATGATTAATTAAGAGTATTAGCTTTGTTTGTTTTAGAAAGTGATATTATAATGGATAATACAAAACAATGAAAAAAGGCATTTGCACATTAGAGTTAACTAAAAAGTTGGGTTGGAGGACACTAAATTAAAATTCATCTGTTTTCTGTACCAGTTCATTTGATTTTGTACAGTTGATGTAATTCAATAACCTGGTTACATTAATGTTTCACAGGAAAAAAAGCATATGTGCATAAATCTTTTAGACACTTAAAGTTTATACTTCAACAAAAATGTAAGTATCAGCCCATATGGGGAAACAGCTTAAGCAGCAGGGTGGGGTGTTGAACTTAAACAGCTCACAAGCTAAACCTTTGATGAGCAGATATAACAGCTTTCCATCTGGACAGTAAAGCTGCCATGAAAAGGTTCACCTTATTTACAGGCACAAATTTGTGTCAGTAGTGCATGATTTGCGTGTATTTAATTTTAAGGTGACTTGAACTGTTTTTATTGAATGCGCTATATGACCTCCATAGATGTGTATGCAGTTAAGCACTGCTTCTTGATTTGTTGTCTCAAACTGCAACTAAAATGTCCTTAATGTTAAGATACCTCAGGTGCACGTTAACAAATAAATACATAAGAATCAATTGTCCTAGCAATGAACCTGAGAATAAAGTTTCTCCTTGCTATAGCCTGTTGTGTTACTTTAATTTCATTTGGTGATGTCATCAGCTATTTTTAACTTGTTAACCAGGTAACTGCATTAAGCACAGGGGTTCTTTTAAGGGGTGACCCAAGAAAAATGCTGCAATGTCAGTACCTATTTTTATTGCTTATTTGTTAATGAGGTAAACCCATTAAGTAAAACTTTTGTCTTTCCAGAAATGACCCAGTAGCATATCTCTCAACAGTTCAGATTTTTGCCTGTTTTTTGTCTATTCCTTACTAAACTCATGGTTTTCTGGCAAATCACGGATGCTTGAAGCCACTAAATAATAGAATATATTTGAATTTCCAACTTTATATCTTTTAGAAAATACATGCTAACACAAATCATGTAATTTTAGCAACTTTCTAAGGTTATAAGTGCAATATTTAAAATGTGTCCCTATTTTTTGGTCTTTGCCCCCCCCATTATTTTAAGCTTTGTTCAGATTTCTTGCACTAAGAGCTGGTTATGTGAGTAACTCAAAGTCTCATACTGCTCAAACTGAGACCACGAGGAATCCAAAACCTGATTACCGAATGAAGCTCCTTAACAGCATGTAGTCTAAATCTACTGCACTATCCTAACACAAATTGGACCCAGGATCTTAGTAAAGATCTTTTTTATCCCTTTTCTGATTATACAGGGTAACTGTAGACAGCTGTCTGCATCATGATACCCAAGACCAACAGGTCTAAAAAAAGGGATACATGTTTCCTAAGCCAGGATGTATACCAAAGGTAATAGCTGTAATTCACAGGATCACAGGAGATTACTAGGCTATCAACCTGGAGGTCATTTCCAGCCTAGTCATTTCATCCCAATATTAATACCATAGAAATGATAGTCATTACCCAAGATTGCATTTAGTAATGACTTCCCATGTCCAGGAGGGTTGTGGGCGCTATCCCTGGTAAGAATTTATGCTGCCCGATCCCCTCGTCCAGGTTCCTGTTGAACAGTGTCATAGAGGTGCTCTGTTTCACATGAATCGGTAGCCTACTCCAAAGATGCAGCAGTCACTGGGAGGTAAATCTGTCCCTCCAGCATGTCCTATTTAAATCATAGGCCATATTCAGGTCCCTGGAATGAGTACCCTTAGTCCTATTTGATTTACAGATATGCAGCAAATTCATTAGGTATATTTTGGAGATTGCTCTGTAGGCGAGGCATAAGTATCCCCTATGAAGTCTATACGATATGGAGTATAGTGACAGAGACTTTAGTCTGTGTAAGCCACGTGCTGGAGTCCCTTGATCTTTTTTATTAGAACCCTCTGAGGTCTCTCCAATTGTTGCAGGTGTTTTGTGTGGTACATGCCGAACAGGGCAGGCATTACACTCAATTATGAGCTGGATTACTGCCGAGTACAGAAGTGTTATAACCTCTTTTGCTCTCAAAGAGATGCCTTTACTAATCAAGTGTGCTATGTAGAAAGTCTTCCTTACTACAGTAGACACATGGCAGTCAAAGTTAAGGTTGCAGTCAACTTGTGATCCAAGGTCCTTTACCACTTCTTGGGTACTTAGGGTATTGTTGTTGATTTGAAAGTGTGAAGGGACATTGTGCTGAAGGGAATGATGATGCATTTCTTTGCATTCAGTTTTGAGACCATGACTAAGACACCAGTCATTGGTCTGCTTAAGACCCTCCTGGACTGTACTGACATAATTTGGAGATTAAATAATTGCACCCAGTTTGCAGTGGTCTACAAACTTGGTCAGCCACAACCCCTTAGTTTTGACCTGAACTTTTGAGAAATATATACAAAACAGTAAGGGGCCCAGCAGTGACTCTTGTGACACCCCACTAGTAACAGGTCTGCTGGTTGATGTTGAGTTACCCACTTTGATAGTGTGTGTCCGGTTTGTGAGTAAGTTGGCAACCCATTTTACAATTAAGGGGTTTACATTCAGTTTGCTAAGTTTATTGGTAATACCTGAGTGTGGGATTGTATAGAAACCCTTTGCCAAGTAAAGGTGTGCACAGATTTGACCTCATCAATGGCTTTGGTCGCATTTTTGAAGAAATCCACCAGATTTAACAAGCAGGCTCTGCTCTTGGCAAAGCTGAATTGGGTAGGATCTAGGGTTTGGAGGTCACCTATGTCTTTATTTATGAGGTCCATAATGATATATACTCCATGGCCTTACAAATGAGGCTAGTCAGGCTTGCGGGTCTGAAATTCCCCAGGTCTGTTGCTAAGCTATCTTTCTGGAGGGAATAACTGTTGCTGTTCTCAGGCTGTGCTTAGGCTATGATTGAAAAGGGTACTTAATGGTGATGCTAGTTCATATTTTAGTCTGTTTAGAAGACGGTCTGGGATGCCATCTGGTCCGATAGAGGCTGTGATTTTTGCCTTGGCAAGGCTTTGATGACCTGCTTTTCAGATATGTAGGGTTGAAAGGAGGTTGGGAGAAGGTTTGTGATAAGTTTGGAGTGGATAAAGGTATGAAATGTTTGACACACCTATCTGCTAGCAGGTTTACTATCTTTGTGGGGCCAGTGTGTGTGATACCATTGGTCACTAGTTCTCCACATGCTTGGATCCTACCTTTTAGGCTATATAAATAGCTGTAAAAGGCCTTATGGTTATCCTTGGCTATGCTTGCTAAGTATTTTTCTCAAAAAAGCCCTTAGAGGATTTGACAAGTTGTCTTATTTGCCTGTTGAGACTGAGGAGGGTGATTTTCCATTGTTTGGGTCCCGCCTTTGTTTTCTTGGACAGCAACTTTTTGTGTTTATTGTAAAGTTTGTTGATGTGGATGCCCACCATGGTGGCTTGTTTTTACTTGGGGCTCTGGCTTTGATTCTTTCTGATACAGCCAAGTCTAAGTGATTGTATGGGACTTTAGTGTAAGTTTCGGTGCAGTTACCACTTCCAGCTGGGGGTTGGGCTTGGGATGCATTTATACCTTCAGTTATGAGGGTATAGTATGTCTTAGTGATTTTTTTTAGTCTGATTTCACCCTTTGTGAATTCTGGTTTTAGTGTAAGCTTGAAGTTGACTAATTTGTGGTCAGATTTAACTAATAAGGGTCCAACAGTTGTGGCAGTGCATCTGTTTGACATGTTAGTGAGGACCAGATCTAGTATGTTTGTTTCTCTTTTTGGGGTATGAACAATTTGTTCCAAGGCATTTGAGTTAACAAAGTCAAGGAACTTTTCCAGTAGTGAGTTAGGGCTAGCATAGATTTCCCATTTGATGGTGGAATAATTGAAATCCCCCATGATCAGAGTGCTTGATAACATTTGGATTGTCTCCAGTTTGGTCAAGTAGCCTTTGTGTATGTCATGACCCATAGAGGGGGATCTATAACTGGCTATGACTTGAATGGGGGGTCTTACCCACTGTAACCTGAACTTGGAGTAACTCTATAGAGCTGTTCAGTCTAACTAGATGGAAAGTGTATTTATCTCTAATATAGATAGAAACACCACTTCCTTTGGTTCTCACACATTCATTTTGCAGTCGGAAGGTGTGGAAGGCATTGTATCCTTGCATGGCCAGGGTACTCTCTAAGGCCTTGAACTGGGCTTCTGTGATTGCACAGACATCTATATTACCACTGATAGAATTAATTCCAGTGTGTGCAGTTTTTGAGTTAAGCTCCTAGCCTTTAGCAGGATGACCCTTATTTTGTTATTTTGTTATGATTGGCAAATTTCACTCTGTTTTCGAGACCTTGCCTATAAAAGGAACTATGGGGGAGGCAAGAGCCTTTGCCAGCAGCCAAAAGCCTAAAGATGCCAGGTGCAAACTGTCTCTGGCAAAGCAGAGAGGTTTGTCGACCATGGCTTCCCAGGCTGGCAGGAACTGGATGCCCTTTGAATGACTAAGAACTTCCATTAGGAATACCGAACTGATCTTGCCTTTTAAGACGGCCGAGTAAATAGGTACTCTCCAAAATTAACATGTCCGACTTTGAAGACATGCATCATTTTATCTGTTCATTCCAGTTATTTCTAACTTTGAATAACAGATTTATCTGTAAGTTAAATAATATAATCTATTGTATAACATCCTGGCTGAAAATTGAGCATTCACAAACTAAGAGTTCAGCAAAGTTAAAAAGTACTCCTTAGATCATTTTTAAATGGTCAGAGTGGCATCTAATGTAGAAAAGTTGAAACCACACAGAAATTTTGCTTTTTTTAATTTCTTCTGTTTCTCCTATTGTTTCTTCTATTTTAATGTATGTTATGAGTTAATATCTGTTAAGATGCTTTAGGTAATTTAACATGTAACTGTCTTTTTCGTTTGGAAACCTTGTTTGTACTGCAAAAAAAAGGACCCAGTTATCAGTTCTGTGTCTTTATGTTCCATTCTAAAAAAAGAAATCATAATTTTAGATTTCTGTGAGTTTCAAATTTTTTATACAAAGCACAGACATGCATTCCCCTTTGTTTATTTATTTTTATAGTGTATGCATGACTCTTTCTGAAAGGCAAGAGCTATAAATGGTGGCTGTAAAAACACTACAAAAAAGCATAAAGACACTTGAATACAGACATGATGTAATATCTTTTATTGGACCAACATATGTCTTGCTATTACTTGAGCTTTCAAGGCTAATATGAAACCTTTCACTGGGAGTTATAAGTATCTATATTGCAGTGATTATAAGCTGGTACTTTCATCTTCTCAGTGAACCAAGGGACAGACATTTCAAATCAATTTATTACTTTAATTGGGTCCTTTTTTTCTGCAGTACAAATATGGTTTCCAAACAAAAAAGACAGCTACACATTAAATTACCTAAATGCAACTTAACAGATATTAACGCATAAAATACATTAAAATAGAAGAAACAACAGGAGAAAAAGAAGACATTTAAAAAAGGCACACCTTATTTGTGTTTTTAACTTTTGTATATTAAATGCCACTCTGACCATTTAAAAATTATCTAAGTACTTTTTAACTTTATACAGTATATTATGCTATTTAACTTACAGATATATCTGTTCTTCAAAGTTAGAAATAAGCAGAATGAATAGATAAAATGATCCATGTCTTCAAAATCAGACGTTAATTTTGGAGAGTACCTGTTTGCTTGGCCTTCTTAAAAAGTAAGATCAGTTCAGAATTCCTTACGGAAGTCCTTAGTGAGGTCATCATTTCTAGAATACCAGCTGTAAGACAGCATTGTAATAGCCTACAGTATGAGATGCATGTCCAATAATATTCTACCCCTGATATTAATTTTGCCTAAAGTGTATCATAACTTCTACCCAAGAACCTGGGTAACACAGAATTATTCTCAGCTGCCTTTAAATTTATGCTTCAGTATTTTTCAGTTTTATGAAGTTTACTACAAGTGCAGTGTAGCTTCCTTTCTGTCATTTGTATTTTTTAGTATCGGCCACACTTGTCAGAATAAATGGTATCTGTGAAGATGCATTTGTACCACCTCACTACATTGGTTGTTAAAAATGAGAAACAAAAAACAGTCATTTATATGTTTGTTTATTTTTTTGTAGGCTCATAGGAGGTTACTAGGCTTACAGCCCTAGAGCCCTTACAAGTCTAGCCATATTTATCTCAAGTTGCCCCAACTGTCAGTGGTTAGGTGAGTAAAGTTGGCAGAGGTAAGTGTCTATGGTAATTAATACTGACTTCCTCTGTCCAGGAGGGACATGGGCACCACCTTAGGGGTGAATTTGCAGTCGCCCATCCATTGATGTCCTCCATTCTGCTGGAACATAGCCAGTTCTCAGGCTATGGTTAAATAGTGATCCAAATGGATCTGCTACTTCATGTTTTAAGTTTTTTAAAAGGCAACCTGGGATTTTGTCTGGTCCCACTGAAGCCGTGTTTTTGGCCTTGGAGAGTGCCAAGATGACCTACTGTCTTGAGATAATAGGCTGAGGTATACTGGCAGGTGTACTTTGGGGGTGACTGGAGGGGAATGGGGGGAGTGAAGTTTTCTCCAAATCTGTCAGCTAGCAGGTTGGCTATTACCTCTGGTTGCATATGGGTGGTTCCACCCACAACCAGTTTAGTGCTTGGCTGGGTATTCCTTTTTGGATTTTGGATGTAGTTAAGAATGCCTTGTGATTATCCTTAGCCTGGGAACATAATTTTGTTCCATAATTAGCTTTGGAGGATTTGACAATATCTCTTATTTGTTTGTTTAAACTAGATAATTTCATAGGTTCATCGGTAGGTACTAGGCTATTGGCCCTGGGGCCTATATAAGCCTAGCCAAAAAGGTACCCTGGCTTTCGCCACCCAAGAAAATTATTTTCCTGTGCTCCTGTCGAGCAGAGCCACAGAAGTGATCCCCGGGGTGAATTTCCTATTTCCCATCCAATCATCAAGATTTTTCTTGAAGAGTGCTAATGAGCTCTGTTTGACCTAGATAGGTAGTCTGTTCCAGAGTATGGGAAGTCTCTGGGACAGGAATCTATCCATGTGTTCTGTTTATTGTGGTGACAAGATTTAGGTCCCTAGAGCATGTAGCTCGGAAGGATTGGGATTTCTTTAAGTGGAGCATGTCCAACAGCTCTGGGTTTAACATAGCTTTGTATGCTAGGCAGAGAGTAGGCGATATGTGACGGAGTAAAGCTGGAGTTTTTGTAGACGGTCTGCGTAGGGCATCTGTTTAAGACCAGTAATCCTCTTTGTGAGGTATTTCTGTGGCCTCTCCAGTTGTTGTAGAAGTCTTGTGAGGTACATACCAAAAGGGGCACTGTACTCTATAATGGGTCTAATGAGTGATGAGTAGAGGAGAACAATGACCTCTTTTTTTATGGATGAGAAACCTTTTGTGATGAGGTGTACCATGTAGAAGGATTTCCTGACCATTGTGGCGATGTGCTTATCAAAGGAGAGACTACTGTCCACCTGTGTCCCAAGGTCTCTTATCACACTTTCGGTGTTAAGTAGACTACCACCTATGTGGTAGTTCATGGGTACAGAGTGTTTTCCAAAGGGGATGACAATGCACTTTTTGGCATTGAGCTTCAGGCCATGGCTCTGACACCAGGCATCTGTCTCAGTGAGGCCCTTTTGTAGGATGTCCACATCATTAGGAGTTTCGATTATGGCTCCCAGTTTGCAGTCATCTGCAAACTTTGTTAGCCACAGACCTTCTGTGTTAGCCTGTACTTCAGAGAAGTAGATACCAAACAGGAGAGGACCCAGGACTGAACCCTGTGGTACACCACTTATCACTGGTCTGAGGTCGTATTTGGAGTCTGCTACTTTCACAGTGTGGGCTCTGTCCATGCGCCAGTTGACAACCCATCTTGTGATTTATACCTAGTTTAGTGAGTTTATCTATAATTCCAGAGTGGGGGTGGTGTTGAAAGCCTTGGCGAGCTCTAGATAGACTGTGTGAACCACCTTACCCTCATCTATGGCTTTGGTAACTGCTTCAAAAAAGTCTATCAGGTTTAGGAGACATGATCTGCCTTTTACAAACCTGAACTGGGTGGGGTCCATAGTTTGGAGATTACCAATGTCTTTGTTTATGAGTTCCATGATGATACATTCCATGGCCTTGCAGACCAGGCTCGTTAGGCTAATGGGGTGGTAGTTCTTGGGGTCCGTTGTGGCTCCCCCTTTGTGGAGTGGGATAACTGTCATGGTGCGCCATTCAGTGGCCACAAAGCCTGAGGTAAGGCTATGATTGAACATGGTACTTAGGTGGGGTGCCAGTTCATTCTGTAGTTCATGCAGAACACAGCCTGGGATATTGTCAGGTCCCATGGATGCTGTGTTCTAGGCTTTAGAGAGTGTGTTTTTTACCTGTGCAGCTGTGATTACAGGGACTTTGCATTCTTCCAGTATAGAGATGGGCCATCTAGAGGGTGAGAGCAGGGTAAAGTTAGCACTGAAACTGTCTGCCAGGATGTTGGCAATATCAGTTGGTTCTGTATATTTAGTGCCATTGTGCTGTAACTCAAAGCAGATCTGAGTGTTGCCATTGAGATTCTTGACATACTATAGAATGCTTTTTGGTTGTCTTTAGAGTCAGTGGCAATTTTGTTTTTATAATTAGCTTTAGAGGATTTTATGAGGGATCTCAACTTCTTACTGAGGCTGACCAGGGAGCTCCTCCAGTCATGGGATTTTACTCTTATTTGCAACAGTTTCTTTCTTCTGTTGTAGAGTTTGTTTATGACAGAGGGCCACCAGATTGGCTTCCTTTTTTTGGAGGATAGCATCTTGGTTCTGTTAGGGATAGCACAATCCATGCACTCATGTAAGTGCTTATAAAGTACATTTGTGTAGGATTCAGCAATCGTAACTCTATTGTCTGTCTGCATAAGTGTCACGAAGTTTTCCACTTCTGTCTTAAGAAGTGTGAAGTTGGCTTTGGAGAAGTTTTTTACAGTGGTTTCCCTAATGGGGGGGGGGGGGTGGGATGTGGATGTCTAGGGTGATTAGCTTGTGGTCGGATCTGACCAACGAGGAATTGACCTCTGGTATGGAACACCGGTCGCCCATGTTGGTAATGACCAGGTCTAGGATATTGCTGCCCCTGGTGGGGATGTGAATAAGTTGATCCAAGGCATTGGAATTTATGAATTCCAGAAAACATTGAGCAAAAGAGTTGGTACGTGAGTAGTTTTCCCAGTTAATGGTGGGGTAGTTGAAATCAACCATTATTAGGGTGTTGAGTTGTACCCTAATATTTTCCAGTGTATCAAGAAATGAGGAGTGGGATTCCTGGGGCACGGTGGGGGGTCTGTAGCAAGCTACAATTTGGATTGCGGTCTTGCCCAGAGTTAGTTGCACTTGGATAATCTCGGATGCATTATGCTGTGCAACTAGCCTGGAGGTGTGGATATCCTTAATGAATATGGACATGCCTCTGCCTTTAGTGCTTCGGTCCGGGTTAGGTGGCCGAAAGGTGTGGTATGAATTATAGCCTGTTAATGCAGGGGTGCTCTCTGGAGCTTTGAACCAGGTCTCTGTCACTGCACAGATGTCGATGTTCTCCATTTTAAGGAATGCCTCGAGTGAGTGCTTTTTGAGGTTTAGACGTCTAGCATTGAGTAGCATTATCCTCAGATTTTGCTTGCTTGTACCTGTTACAGTGGGGAATTTGTCATTTGAACCTTGCCTAAAAAAGGCACTATAGGGGTGGCAAGAGCCTTAGCCAGTATACGGAATCCTAAGGGCGACAGGTGCAGGCCATCTGTGGCAAAGCATCGTTGTCTGTCGATCATGTCATCCCAGGCAGACAAATACTGGATCCCCTTAGAATGACACCAGAAGCTTAGTCAGTTGTTGAAGTCAGTCATTTTGTCCTTGTACTGTGGTATCATTCTGCGTGATGGTAGGATGCTACTCAGGGCTAGGGTCATACCTGCCTGGGCTACAAGATCGGAGAGCTCCTCCGTGTCTCTTTTTAAATAGTCCAGGGAGGTACATCTCAGGTCATTCACACCAACATGGACAATGACAGAGTCATATTTGTACTTGTTGTGGAGTGACCTGAGTGTGTGCATTATGTGGCAGATCCTGGCGCCTGATAGGCAACTGACAGTAACTTTCTCCTTGTTTAGCCTGGTGAGTGGAACATCAGTGTGCCTTACTATAGAGTCACCTATGACTAGAGTGTTGGGTAAGTTGTTATGCCTTATGGGCTGTGGTTGAGTGGCACACTGAGATTGTGGGTTATGTGTCATTTGGGTTGTGTTGGGGGGGTTGGAGTATGCATGCGTTTCTGCTTTGGAGGTCCCTGTTGCTTGGGCAGGTTTTTATTGAGAGTCTCCGCGAATGTAGGTGTGTGTTTTGTGTTTCTATGTGTGTGTTTTGGGGGTGTAGATTTTGAGGGACTATGTGATGAGTGTGGTGTGGTGCAAGTGTTTACCTTCTCCACTTGACTGTCTAGTCCAGTCTTGGGTGAAGAGAGCTTTGCTTCCAGTTTGGCTATATAAGTGCATCTCTCACAGGTTGTAGTGCTGGGTGGTAGGAAGAGAGGGTTGTCTGTGTACATGAGGAAATTGCTGCATTGCCCCAAGATGCCCAGATTCGTCAGGTAGACAGGAGAAAACACCAGGAGCTGACCCTTAGACATGCCTGGATAGGTGCTTATTTATTAAGTACTAAAAACTGCTTTCCTCTAGACAAATGAGGAAAGTTGAGTGCTGTAGTAATTTGTAGCTTATTTAGTGCTTACAGTGAGTTCTGAACAAGTGCTGAGCTCAAAGAAACAGATTTGAGTGCTGAAACTAAAAAACTGGCTAGTTCTAAGAAACAAAATTAAACGACAAGGCTTCTCTCCAACACAGAAAGGTTTGGGGGCTCAGAAGCTTGCAAATAGCCCTGGATACAGCAAATATGTATGTGGACTAGAGTACTTACAGGAAAGGCAGGAAACAAACTTAGAATTTTTTTTTCTTTTCTTCCCAAATGCTCTCTTTGTACACAGTAGGAGTGCCTGAAATCAGTATATGACCTCACTGCACTCAGTTGAGTGAGCAAATGAGATGGGCCCATAAGAAGTATCCAAATACAAATTTACAAGAGGGGCATGCAATTTCAAAGCCACCAAGATTAACACCAAAACAAGAACAGGAAGGGGGGTGGGAACTAACTGTAGAGACAGAGAGTCACAATTTACAGTTCAATTAATATTCAGTAAGAAACAAAAATACATACAATGCAGTACTATATGAAAAAAGTGCAGATAAAAGTGTACTTAAATTCGCTTATATGTCCAGTTGATTGCAAGTAGATGTTAGCCGGCCAAAGCTCAAATATTTAGCAGAAAGAAAAACAAAATGTACCACTTATATAAGGTAGGACAGCCCCTCAGCTGAAACACAGAATATCAAAGTGAAACTATCCCCACTGCCATCAATGGCTACACTTCTAACAATATTTCTGCGGAGACACAAGCTCTCTGCAGAGAGAGAGAGCCACAATTTTCAGTTCAATTAATATTCAGTAAGAAACAAAAATACATAAAATGCAGTACTATATGAAAAAGTGCAGATAAAAGTGTACTTAAATTCGCTTATACAGCCAGTTGATTGCAGGCAGATATTAGCCGGCCAAAGCTCAAGTATTTAGCTTTGAGGGATTTAGAGAGGGATTTCTTCCTCTGCTGAGCCATTTCCCCTCTTGTTCCTGGACATTAGTTTCTTTCTGTTGTTGTATAGCCTGTTTACACTAGGGGTCTACCAGGGTGACTTGTTTTTTGGCAAGACCTGGTTTTAATCCAGCCAGGTACACCTGAATCTATACAACTGCTTAAGCGATTACACAGGACATTGTTGTACACCTCTGCATAGGAGTCTGTGTTATCTGCATTTGAGGGGCTTTGAAACTTCTTATACCATCACTCAGCATGACGTAATTTGTCTTTGAAAAATTCTTAAGCATTTTTGAGCTTGATGGGTGTCTGATCTTATGATTATATCAAACAAGACTGATTTATGGTCTAATCTTACCAGTGAGGACATCAAATGGGGGTGAGGATGTGTGGTGTGCAATGTTAGTGAGTACTATATCCAGAACATTTGAGAATCTTGTGGGTGTGCTGACTAGCTGTTCCAGCGCATTTGCATTGACAAAATCCAAGAACCTCTGAGACAGCATGTTTGTGGTTGTGTATGTTTCCCAGTCAATGGTAGGATAATTAAAATCACCCATGAATAAGGTGTCAGGCTGTATGGCAAGTTACTAGTAAATTCAGGTATGTAGTATGCTTTTCCTGTTTCATGGTGGGGACCTATAACTAGCTATAATGTGGTGGGGGCTTTGCCTATAGTTAAGTGGACTTGGAGTACCTCAAGACCTCACCAAGGCCTTCAACACCATCCCCCACTCTGGAATCATAGATAAACTTAACTAAGCTGGGCATTAACCCCTACATCACTCAATGGGTTGCCAGCTGGCTTACTGACAGAACCCACACTGTAAAAGCAGCTGACTCCAAATCCAGCTCTAGAGAAGTGACAAGGGTTCAGTCCTGGGACCGCTCTTGTTTGGCATCTACTTCTCTGAAGTACAAGCCAACACTAAGAGACTCTGGCAAACAAAGTTTGCAGATGACTGCAAACTGGGAGCCATTATTGAATCCCCAAAGGATGTGAATATTCTATAAAATGGGCTTACAGAAACAGATGCTTGGTGCCAGAGCCATGGGTTCAAGCTCAATGCCAAGAAATGTATAGTTATCCCCTTTGGGAAAAAAACATGTACCCATGAATTACCACATAGGTGGCAGTACACTAAATGCAGAAAGTGCGATAAGAGACTTAGGGACACAGGTGACACAGGCACACCTCATCACTAAGGACTTTTCATCCAGAAAAAAGGAGGTCATTGTCCCACTGTACTCATCCTTCATTAGGCCCATTATAGAATGCAATGCCCTGTTTGGTATGTACCTCTCAAGACATCTGCAACAACTGGAAAGGCCTCGGAAATACCTCACTAAAAGAATCACAGGCCTAAAGCAGATGCCCTATGCTGACCATTTAAAAAAAACTCCAGCTATACTCTGTTGCATATTGTCTACTCAGAGGTGATCTCTTCTTAACGTACAAGGCCATGTCAAACCCAGAGCTGTTGGACATGCTGCACTTAAAGAAATCCCAATCCCTCAGAGCCACATGCTTCAGGGATCTAAACCTTGTCCTCGCAATGAACAAAACATGCTGGAGGGATAGGTTCCTGACCCAGAGACTCCCCAGACTCTGAAATAGACTGCCCATACATGTCAAGCAAAGCGCCTCTTTGGCCCTCTTCAAAAGGAACCTTGATGATTGGATAGGAGATAGGAAATTCACCCCAGGGATCATGTCAGTCACCCTACTAGACAGGCATCCAGGGAAGTAAATATTATGGGAAGAAATAGCCAGGGAATTGTTATGGCTAGGCTTGTATAGGCCCTAGGGAGAATAGCCTAGTGCCAACCCATGAACCTATGAATACTGTTTGACCAATGGATACACCTCCTCCTTTGGTTCTTTAATGCTCAGTTTCTGGTCTGAATGTATCGAAGGCATTGTAGCCCTGCAATGTTGAGATGCTTTTTGTGCCTTTGAACCATGTCTCAGTGACTGCACAGAAGTCATCATCTTACAAAGTGAGGAGTGCTTCCATGGAGTGCAGTTCCTTGTTTAGACTTCTAGCACTAAGCAGCAATACCTTGAGTTTGTCTAGAGAGGATTTTTTTATATTGGGAGGTTGATTATTTTTAGACTGCCTAAAAAAAGAGAAAATAGGGGTGGCTAATGTCTTTGCCACTGTCCTCTAGGCAAAGCAGCATGGCCTGTTGACCATGTCTTTTTAGGCTGACAGACGTTGGATCCCCTTGGACTGACACCAGAAGGTAAACCAGTTGTTAAAGTCAATCATTTTTGTTTGTATTGTGGCATTGGCATGGTGATTCCTTGTCAGGTGAAGAAAATAAACCTATATCTTCTTATCTGTGAGTGATAAAGCTGCTTTCTGTTTTACCTGCTCCATCTGCTTGGCCTGGTGTTTTTGTTCTGTGTGAGAGATAGACACCTAAATAGCTAGGCTGTACATGTCATATGTTTTTTTTTTTTTTTCATTTTGTTTGTTTGTTGTTTTAAGCTAGTACATGGACTAGTCCACAAGGACCCCTTTTCAGCCACAACCAAGTTACAAAAAATAAAATAATTATGAAGTGCAAGAACAATGAAAAACATTCATAACAAAAAAACTTTTGTTTTCAACACAATAAAAGGTGTTTAAAATATGAAACTAAGGTCTGTGCAAAACTAACACACACACACACTCTCTCTCTCTCTCTGTATATATATATATATATATATATATATATATATATATATATATATATGGATTCACTTCAGAAGCTCGAAATACCGAAATATCGAATTTCAGTATCTCAAGCCCCAAAAAGTCAAATACCGGAGGTTTTGAATTTCGCACTTCTGAACTTTCGCTGTTGGTATGTATATATATATATATATATATATATATATATATATATATATATATATAGGTATGCAATCACATAGTTGATCACACTGTGTGCGATTAACATATATGCATAAATCAGGTAGCAGAACCATTAGTGCGAGTACTATATTGTCAAACCTTACAATAGCAAACAGGCACTATAGCAAGGTTTGACAGTGTAGTGCAGATCTCACTATAGTGGGGATTAGGAAATGTACCCTTTCCTCAGTATAGTGCGATCTCGGAGTTTGTATATATAAGTAGGGATGGGGGGGTGCAGGGGGGTTTGGCCCCTGCAAAACATGTTAAAATATGTTTAGCGGCTATGAGCATTTCAGTGAGGTTGAAATGTTCGACATTCAACTTCATTGAAATTCTCAGTTTGGCATTTACTGTGGTCGGTGTTGTGATTTCCGAACATTTTCTTCGGATAGCTGCATTTTTGGCCACAGTAGTGTCGAACATGTGATAGTAAACCATATATATATATATATATATATATATATATATATATATAGAGAGAGAGAGAGAGAGAGAGAGAGAGATAAGTAGCTAGGTAGATATATGTACATACATTTATCTAAACAAAAGTGCAGCATTTCATTTTAAATTGATTCACCATAGTATGACTGCTTCAATAGAGCTGTCTGTTTCCAAATGTGAATGCACAATGTGATGCCCTGGTCAGTTCAATTTATTTGGGCCTTTCTTAAGCAGCTGTATGAGAATATAATGAAGAATGTATTTTGAAATGCAATGTTCTTGCTAGAAACAATATTAGATATCTGCATATGCACTTATACAAAAAATTTCCAATATTAACTAATATAAAAAATGAATAACCCAAAACAGGTCATGATGTAATGGTTTACAAAAAAAGTGTCTGGTTACACCAAAGCTATCAGTCCACTGAACCTTCCATCTCATTGCTAAGGTATAAGATGGCAGAAGAGAGATGGAGACAAGGTTGCTTGCTAATAATATTGAATATCCAAGCTGAATATAGAGATGGTCAGGCATTCATAGAAGATACAAGCCTAAGTGCATGAGGAAGGAAAAGGGCATATCCATTGCATGGGATAATGTATACATTGTCTCGATTTTATATGTACATTGTCTCGATTTTATATGGAGCTTTACACTCTATCTGAACATTTCATTACAAATGCTCACCAAGTGGGAGACATCATACATGAATGGAGAGTTCTTAATATTTCCTTCTGTATTTTAATATCTGAAGCACTTTAGCCTTGTTGGTCTTGGTATTTCCAAAAAGTCGTATTAATCAAACTTTTCTTATGTATGAGTTTTATATAACAAGGGCAGATAATGAGGTGTTTGAAAAGATTATTGCATTTTACTTATAATGAGTAATATAGGTGGAATGTTAGAGCGACATTTTGTTGGGAAGGAATATTAATTCTATCTTCTGGATTCAGTAATCTTACGTGCAGGACTAATCTAGTCCTGCACGGAAGCGGCAGTTTAAGAGGAGGACGGCAGCATGCCATGCATATTAATAAAGGCGCGCTGCCTGAGCTCCTAATGCCACACTGAGCATGGACGAGTGCAGGGGGTGTGTCTGAGAGCAGAGGTCTCAGAATAAACACGCCCCTGCAAAGTAGAACAGAGGAATGTGGAAATAAATGAGCGAGACCACTCATAAGTGTAGGCCTATCCCCTCCAACAGTTCCCATGTGTTCAACAGCAACAGTACACTTAAATAAAATGAAGAAACCCTTGTAGTAATTTTTTTTAAAACTCTGAGTACAGCTAACCGTAGGTGAGCAGGTTTGCCCATCACTTAGCTACAGGTAAAGCAGCTGAAAAGGCTGAAGAGGATAACAAGGAATATATATGCAAATGAAACAGCACAGCAATAGTGTAGTGGTTAGAGCATCTGCCTAATGAATAGGCATTCCCAGTTCGAGTCCCACTGCAGCACATATCATTTTCCATGTGAAATCTGTATATGAACATATTCTCACATCTTTTTGCCGTATGACCTACATAATAACATTTAAATGTGAACTAGAGTACTGCATTAAATGTACATGCAAAGTGTCACTGTCATAATGAATAAGGCACTAGTAAGCAGGTTTAAGCAAAAATAAGCAGTAGTAAGCGTGTTTAAGTGCATATGCGTGGGAGTAAGCATTGCCCACACAGATTAAGCAAAGTAGAAGCTAACTGAGTGTAAAAAACTGTAATCAGAAGTTAGGATTGCTTACCATCATGCAAACCAGCACAAACCCACTTACAACTGCTTTAAAGTGGCTTAATCACTCTGTATCCAATGGCCCATGTCCTACCCAGCAACAAAATAAACTGCCTCTTGTTGTATCTTTCGGCTTTTCCCGGTTAGGGGTCGCCACAGCGGAACTCCGGTCTGCTAATGATTGGCAGTAGATTTTTACGTATGGAGTTGCTAGCCCTGACGCACAACCTTCAATGAAGGAATGCCCATTCACGCATGTCTCCAGACAGAAGACGCTTTAGCTGAGAATCGAACAGGACAACGTCTTACTGTGAGGCAACAACGCTACCACAGCACCACCACCGCAGATAAACTGCCTCTGCAATGCTAAAAAACTCAGGACCCTCTACACTATAGTTACAGTAGTTAACCACTAAGCCATCATAGCAATAGATATTAATGAGGTATCAGCAAACTAATCCTCACCACAGGAAAACCAAACCAAACATGTGAACTGAATCTATGTACAGTGTGAAGTGGTATAACCTTCTACATAAGATAAATATGTGAACTGGAGTACTGCAGTAAGCATAGATCTGAGGTGTGATTGTAATAAAGTGTAGAAGTCCCCAGGTCTCCATACAGTGTATGTACACATGAATCACGGATACCAGACACATATATAACCTGTAATGAAGAATAAATCATTACCAAATGGCAAATATAATGATAATTAACTATTAAGCAATGCTAACCACAGCACAGCTCAAGTTAGTAAGTGTAAGCAATGTGTAGGGGAGCAATTCAATCTGCCCATAGCTTGGCCTTTTCAAAACTAGCCAATCACGGGAAAGTGCGGGAAAATGGCCGTATTTAAACCCCACAGATGGGAAAACTTCTCATAACTGGTTGTAGCTCCCTACTGCAGGCAGAATGGCTGGTGTGGGTGAAGGCACTCTAGAGCATAGCGCTGGAGCATCCAGGAGTCAAATATCATGGTATGGCTCCTGGTAAAACACCATGATCAGAGACTACTGCAGGGTCAGTACCAGGGCTCACAGTATAAAATGAAGGCCTGGGACAGTCTCGTCCGTGACCTCACCAGTGCCACAGGTATCCCCTGGACTGGTGAGCAGGTCAGGCACCACCATGCTGACCTGAAGCGGCAGAGGGAGGATGTACTGAAACAGTGGATCCAGGAGTCTCGGCAGATGCCCAATGCCCCAGTATTGAGTAAGTACACATTCTACTAAGTAGTAAATAATTGCCTAGCTTGTGTATACTATGGATAGGTATGGCTAAATATTGCTGCATTTCTCTGACAGCTGCAGATGAGTGGGCTGCGAACCAGCAAGCCCATGATGCTAGGCTGCAAAGGCTGCATCGTGAGGCAGGTTAGTAATCAGTCTGCATGTACTGTCATAACAAAAATATGAGAGCCTTAGAAAGTGTTGTACCAGTAGAAATAAATATGTAATAGTCTGTGAATAAAGGTATAACCCCTGGAGTGCTTCTGTTTACTCTTCTCTCATATGTTGGCCATCTGTTCCATACCATAAATACTACTGTTGTATCTTAAGCAGTGTCACCCACACCGTGGCATGCAGATAAAATGGGCATGAAGTCCTGCATAACAATGTTGGAAGTGCCAAGAGGTCAGTCATATCTTACAAGTTAGGGAGACTTAGATAGAAAACAGTCAAAAGCTTTACATCACTTCCCTGATAGCACAGTGTACTGTGATGTTAGCTGTAATTGTTTTGTCACACACAGCAGGGGTTTTAATCCTGGGAGTGCTACTAAGTTGTATGCATAATCATAACCCACAACTGTACAGATTTTGATACAATGTTCAGATAGAAAGCTGTATGCATAACTATACTCAACAACTGTACAGAATTTGCTAGAATGTTCATATTGTAAGTTGTATGCATATTCATACCCCACAACTGTTCCAATCTGTCCAGTATGTCCAGATAAATGACCCATATCACCAGCTTGGTACCCTGTTCCCCTGAAAATTCAGTGTGATGATCCAAGAAATGTAGGCAGCTGTCAATGACATATAACTCATAGTCAAACATGTACATAGTCAGAGAATGTATATGAAAACAAACCTGTCATTCTAGCACTCACCCAAAGTGTATGACAGCAATTCTCAACATATGTTACATTAACACCTGCAGCCTGTCATGCCTGTATGTAAGACACAGGTCACATATATAATAATCTATAAACATACCATTTATTTTATTTTATTTTACATTTGTTGACCGGGCTAGTCTGGCTGGATAACAAGTCCATTTTCAGCAGAGGCCCGAGGAGAAAAGCTCCACTATCTACTAGTACATTTCATAATCAATATATTTGCTCAAAAAAAAATACATCATTAAAACATTGCAAGAGAGATATTCAACAGTAATGTAACAAGTTTTCTCATAATAAAATAAGAAAGATACTATTATTCAATTTCAACAAATTTACAGAGAAGGTATAATACTTATAGTTCTAATAGAGGTAGGATCAGAAACAGAAGTTGGAGTGGAGAGGAAAGGAGTAGAGGAGTAAGAGAGTAATAAATAAGATAAATTAGTCAGGTGTACTGCAGGTCCCCTGTTGTACCAGTGTACAATATAAGGCCATTGTGTAGTGCAATAATACATGTAAGGGAAAGATCACTGCAGTGACTAAGAATGTTGTGAAAACTACAAGGATATATCAGTTGTTAATTGAACCCTCTCTCATAATAACCCACTGACACTCCTCAACCGGTATGTGTACACTCAAAACGTTTGTTGGGACATATGTCCTAATGGTTTATAAATATTCACATTTGTTTCTATGCATGTGCTATGTTAAAATACACCCATATTGGTGGCCTGTTGCCATCAATGAAACCTGCATGCTCCTGTAATGGCCACTGTTGTTCCATATATGCACGTGTTTTGCTTGCTCTGCAACTGTGTTAAATCTGGTGTGTCGGGTTAATGGGAATACCTATACATGCTGTTATAACTAATCCTGAATGCTGTTGACTGTTACTAACCCATATCTGTCATAAACCTGTGACAACACAGCTCGTATGGGAATGCCAGTCCCAGAGGACCCACCTGTCCCACCTCAGCTGGCCATGGCACCGGGCACCAGCACATCTAGGGCCCAGCCTTGGACCTCCTCCTCCGTGGGCCCTGAGTCACCTTTGGGAGGAACCACTGCAGGGGATGGGGCTCACCCCCCCCTCGGAGCAGGCACAGAGGGGGAACCTGTCACCCGTCAACAGGTCTGGGCCATGGTGCATAGCGAGCTCGATCTGGAGTATCGAGAGCAGCTACGCCAGCTTGAGGGCCGAGTGGCGCTATTAGAGGGTGAGTCTGCCCCTCCTACACAGCCCCCGGCAGCCACCTTCAGGGCCATGAAGGTGCAGTGGTGACTGCCCATGAGTGGGGACCTCAGTCCCACTGTTTCCAGTTGGAAGCTCATGGGCTTGCTACTTCCAAACACCCCTCCCAGTCCAAGGTGTTTACCCCCCACATGTGTCATATACCGGCCCTGTATGCATCATGTGTGTCTTGTCTGTTAAGCTACTCAACCTACCTCCCCAAATGTACCTACTACCCCCTCCCCAACATCCCACTCTCACCTGAAAAAAAAAGGGCAATCTGTTCCCACAAAAAAAATCTCAAACCATACATAGCTGTCCATTTTGCACACGTGTCCACTGGTCACATGTAATCTGATCTAATTGGCATCACAATGAATATATGTTGTCCTCACCCCTCTCACAGTGGTTTGAGGGTCAAAATGTACCTGCAAATTTAGTGTATATGCACAGTTGTTGCTGTAGAAGAAATGGGCAGCTACGGACCTTTCCTATACCCTTCCTGCACTTGCCTTGCTATTTTCCCTACTGTCATTCCCTCTTTGTGCCCTGTTTTTCACCACATTCCTATCAACCCCTTTTTCTTTTCTTTTAAAGAAATTAGCGCGGGGGTAAGTGGCAGTAAGCACTTTTAAGCAGCGGTAAGCAGGTATGCATGGGTTTGCAAGGGGGTAAGCTATGCCTACACAGGTTAAGAAATTCGAAGCTAACTTACTGTAAGAAAGCATAAGCGGAGGTTAGCAGTGCTTACCATCACTCAGACCCGCGCAAATCCACTTACCACTGCTTTAAAGTGCCTGAATCACTTTGTATGCAACAGGCCGTGCTCTGGCCAGCAACAAAATAAACTGCCTCTGCAAGGCTCAAACCCAGGACCCTGCACACCATACACAAAGTGATTTACCACTAAACTATGGCAGATATACAGAAACCTGATGTTTTCACAAACATATCATCCAGCCCAGTCATTCAACAGTACAGATAATGCATTCCAACATATAGCTGTATGTGTGTGAGCAAATATATTACTGTCTAAACAGGTACAACATATTGATATATGTATATACATATACATATATATATATATATATATATATATATATATATGTATATATATACACACACACACACACACACACATATATATATATATATATATATATATATATATATATATATATATATATATAGATAAATATATACATATATAAATATATATGAACATATATACATGCAAATGCCTACATCTATGGATATATATGTCTACATATACATGTGTAAATATATACAGCAGGTCATATATATGTCAGCAGATATATACATATACATATATAGGTGTATACGGACAGACATCTGGAGATAATGGTGAAATAACAAAAACATATATGTCCTCATGCAACGTTAATGGGGTTGAGAGGCCCCACACAATAGATGTCTGGTACGAATAGGTGTACTCCCCCCCAGCCAAGCACGTCCCCCCTGTAATACAGTACCAAGTGTTGCAGATCCCATAACCAGGACCACACATGACATGGCCATCCCTAGGATACATATACACAGACACATATATGCAGATACAGGCATATATATATATATATATATATATATATATATATATATATATATATATATATATATATATATATATATATATATATATATATATATATATATGTAACTACACATCTACACATACACACACAGAGATATGTACAGTAAGATACATATGTAGTATGTGCACACAATATTGAGCAGCCAGTATTCCTACAGTCACCACCTTACCAACTTTGGACTGTATGAGCCACCCATACGAATGACATTCATAGCCTGCAACATCTACTCACAGAGATATCAAAGGGTATAACACCACACACAGGTGCACATAAATGAATGTGAAAGCTATATTTGTGTACTATGACAGTCGTATATGCCATGTCATATAGCCGTTTAGACACTGACATCCATATGAACAGTGTAATGCAACTGTGAAACAGTTATACTGAGACAGTAGTCTGGAAAGGTTGATATATGTTGCTGTCCAGGCCGAGGCCTTCAAGTAGTACAATAGTAATGACAGACTGGACCACAGCATACCAGATAATCAACAGTACGTAATGCAGATGTATAAGTTAGCAGCCTCTATCTACACTCTGTACAGAATCCCTAGAGGGTAAAGACCCCAGCTGACACAATGGGATGTATCTGTTACATAACAAGGCATAACTGACACCATCACAATCACACTGACAAATAGAACATTCCGTATGGCAGGAGGCAGTAGGCCTGCATTTACCCATGGTGGATTGTATGGTAATGTACATCCAGATACCTTAAGGCAGCTTACCCCAGATAACCACACATGTTGTAATGGGTCTATATTGAATTAGCATACGCTTAGAAAAGTGAACGCTAATTCATCGACCCCTTTTAAGCCAAAGCTTACAATCTCAAACACCTGGAAAAGTGATTTTTTTCACAGGGCAAAAAAAATTGCTGAGCCGGTTTCGGAAGTTCACCATTTCCTCCACTGTGGTGTGATCTCGGAGTTGGTATATTTAAGTAGTGGGGGTGTGGGGGGCACAGCCCCCCACATTAGGAGGTGTGAACCCCCCCCCCCACATTATGTAATGTTTTAAGTTTTTTTTTTTTGTGGAACAGCGATTTTTTTTCCCTGGGAAAAAAATTGCAGTTCTGGGTGTTCGAGATTTTAAGCTTTCGCTTAAAAGAGGTCGATGAATTAGCGTTCGCTTTTCTAAGCGTTCGTTCATTTAATATAGACCCATTGTAACAGCCATAGTTAGTCATGGTGCACCCCCCCTACACTCACTACTACTGGGCCATATACCACGGTTACATACACTGGCCTCTGCAGTGCATTAGGGCACACATGTATTGTGTAGGTGAAGCCCATACATATATGGCTCCAACCCCCAGTATGTACGGGGGACACAACAGCAGTGGAGGGATGGCATGAATGACAGCATGACATACAACAGGCCCACTACATAACAACCCCTGACAACATGTCCCATGTGCAAAGCCTGGTATTTAGGTGGAGGACAGAGGCTGGAACACAGGCACATATGTGTAAAACTGTTGTCATACAGTAAGCAAGATATGTATATGTGTACATATCTATATGGATATATAGATATAGATATGTATATGTGTACATATCTATATGTATATATGTATAATTATATATACATATATGTTCGCCATATGTCCTGCACATGGAGTGGAACCCTACCTCAGCCCCAATAGTCCCAACCTCTCAGTGCAAGGGGATGTCATGTATGTATTGCAGGTATATTTGTAGACTATTGCTACTGTAATAGGGATTGTCTTCACAGAAATGGGTTGTGTGGGAGGCCACATCTGCTGTTAACATGTGCGCCATTGGCTACTGACAGACATCCTAAGGTCATCATAGTACAGTACTACTGCTAGCACAGTAACGCCCCTGTGGACTACAGCTGCGATATGGCCAATATATGTGGAAAGTCTGACACACGCTGGTCAGTCCAGTGGTATACACAAAACCCCTTCATGCAAGACATGTGGACCTGGCCTGTCAGTGTGGATGTTAACAGCGATGTAGATTGGTATAACACGTAAATACTGGTATACATTTGCCCCCATATGTTATGCATTCATACACCCTGTCTGTCCTGACACATAATAACCGCTGGTACAGAGGTGCCATGGCCACATACTACCCACTAGTTAGTGACATACATCTGAACAACATTCCACTGCTTTGTCTGACATACATGACTGTCATGGTGGCCCGGCAGAAGTACATCTGGCAAGTATCTGGACATAACATCTCATTGGATAAGTACAGTAAGCTGCTAGGCATGAAACAAAGCACAGTGCAAGCTACAGGCAGACTGACTCAACACTGGTCTACATCTCCCATGTGGGAATACACATGCACTTACATAGATAGTAGGCTCTACAGGCATGTCACATCACAGAGTAACAGACACCTGTGTGAAAGTGCATAACCACAACCAATGTGAACACAGCCACAGCCACATATGGTAAGCTAGCATACTATTACAGTATATGGACTATCTGATCTACACCATCCTCATATGAGCCACTCACACAACAACCCTACATACTGGGCCACTAGACAGTGTCGTCCGATGCCTGTATGTGGTATGGGACATGTGTGTGTTCACCCCTACAAACATGTAAGCTGATAGGGTGACATACAGTGGAGCAGCATGTAACAGATAGAACAGGACCAAGAACAATGACATCTACCACAGTCTCTACACAGGCCAAGGTACATATTCACTATACACACACTGTCGACAATTACCAGACTTACACATACCTCAGTACTGTACACGCAACCACAGAATGCCCAGGCTATGTCCTCAAATATAACCCTACTATACATAACATGTGTAGCAGTCTGATATCTCACTGGCTTGTTATAAGATATGCTGTCACTGAATATGGTGTACAGAACATATGCACCCCTACTGCATGACATATGTACAAAGGTTGACAGAGTTGTGGCTGGAGGCACAAACACAGGGCCAATATTGACATGTCGCTGTGATACCCTCATACATTTACTGTCGTAACAGGGTTTGTTGCACCATATGTCCTCTGAGGGATATGACATTAGTAACTCTCCCGGCTGTCACCATCTACTGACTGCAATCCTCACACTACCTTCTGCAGTTGAGAGATAGGTGCTCTGTGGGTAACACAAGGAACACAAGGCACCATACACTGCCCAGTCTGCAGATGACCCTACAGAAGGGGATTCCCCATAAACATAGCACTGACATGACAAGTATTAAAACATGTAGGACAGCCATATCCACACACACCCTGTTAAACCAATATTACCCCAACTGCAGTATAGCAGCACTTACAGTCTGTAGTCAAGACAGGCACATCCCCCTCCTGTGTGATGGCCTGTTTCCACAGTGTATGTTGTCAGAGGTAAGTCCCCAATCCATCTGTGATGCTATTTGCCAAACAACAGATCTATTTCCTGCTCACGGTGAATGCAATGGCCCAATACCAACATGATGTCCTAGAATTTGGGGGGTGTTTCCATGCAGTTGGCTATGGGGATGCTACCACATCTGTTCCACATGCAATCAGGTAGAGGAGGGCTGTAATTCGTGCAGAGGCCATCAGCTGATTATGAGCATCACTGAAAATACACATGCCGCTGCCTAAGCAAAGCAGGTGTAAGTCTCCACATCCACCAGAGAGGGTGTGAGAGAGGTAGACAGAGGCAAAGATAAGTCAGAGTGGGTTGGGAGAGTAAAAGGAAAGCATGTTTGTGTCACACACCTACCAGTCCAGGGTATCGAACCCCTGACTGACTATGTACTGATATCACACCTGTCATCCCTGCACAGTGAATATTGTGATATATATTAGGGGCACCATATAAGAGATTTGCAAAACCCACTTAACATTGAGTCCAGTTGTTACACACTCACAACCACCTCCATATAGGACATGAATGACAAACATCAACACATTAAGACACACACACACACACACACACACACACCTGTCACATCTGGGATTAGACCTCCTACCTAACTAGTTATTGCATTACAACACTATGCAATTATAGAATATGCCACAGAGATTACTGGAGTACTCTTTCCCCAAAGGTTTATTTCACAGTAGTGACATCAGCAGGAGTGCCAAAGTAGGGCAAATGAGTTGCAGTGAGTGTGACTAGCCAAGCATACATTGCTCCCTACACAGGAATAAGAACAGACACAAAAGCATCCACAACTCCCATGTGTGTGAATAGAACCTCTACCAGAGTTCAATATCATACTACAGCATTACGCTGTTATAGCACGCACCACATAGATTGCTGGAATACTCTTTCCCCAAAGGTGTACTTCACAGCGATTGACATCAATGGGATTGCCAAAGTAGGGCATTTGAATTGTATTGAGTGTAACTAACCTAAATTGCCCTAAGTAGTCGGTATGCATTAACTGCTGTTCTGGCCAGAACAAAAAAAACCTGCCTTTGCCGGTCATGAACCCAGGACCCTGTACACTACAGTCACAGTAGCTAACCACTAAGCCATCACAGTAACACATGAGACTGAGGTTTCACCAAAGTAATCCCACCATAGGCTAATAAAACTGAACATGTGAAAGGAATGTATATACAGTTGTCCATAAAAGACCTCTCCAAAGCCAATGTCATGCTACTTAAGGCAGATGTGACAGTGTCTGTGACACCCATGGAGACAGGAGCTGACAGTTCAACTGATGAATCATGCATTAAGGCACTGTATGAGCACATCCACTTTTGCATGATTCCTGACATCCCACATAGAGCCATGACACTCTCCTAAATAAGCAGGCCAGTCTGGAGGTCTTCTGCCATGAACAGAGTATACAACAGAAGGTAGACACTGTTGAAGGAAAACAGATAATCCAAGGATGCAAGCAACTCCCTTATCAGCCCTAGTAGGAAGTTGAGATCCCTCATGGAATCCTCCAAAGCTGTTTATGTAACTAAAATTGCCAAAGATTCCACAGACAACCACAAAGCATTCTATAGTTATGTCTAGAATCTAACTGGCAATGCTCAGAAGTGCTCTGGGCTACAACAGAATGGCATTACATAGACTGTTCCCACGGAAATTGCTAATATCCTGGCAGATTGATTTAGTGCCACATTCAACTCCCTCTCACCCCCAAATGGGCCCATGTCAATACAAATTAAGTTCCAATGCCCAGTAATCATGGCCACACAGGTAGAAACCACACTATCCACAGCTAAGAATACATCATCCATAGGACCAGATGACATCCTGGGCTGTGTACTACATGAACTACAAAATGAAATGGCAACTCACCTAACTGTTATGTGTAATAATAGCCTCACATCAGGCCTGGTGCCCACTGAGTGGCACACAGCTGCAGTTATCCCACTACACAAAGGGGGACCCACCTTGGATCCCAGGAACTACCGTCACATTAGTCTGACGAGCCTGATCTGCATGGCCATGGAATGCATTATCATGGAATCTTTGAATGCAGACATTGGCAACCCGCAAACATTGGACCCCACACAGATTGGGCTCATGGAGGGCCACTCTTCTCTGCAGAACCTGATTGACTGCTTTGACTTTGAAGTGAGTAAGGAGGTCAACAAAGCCTATGTGGACCTCACCAAGCCCTTCAACACCATCCCCAGTGTGGAAACATAGATTAACGTACTAATCTGTCCATACATCCCTATGAAACTCGATGGTTTACCACATGGCTTACTGACAGAACCCAAACTGTAGATGTAACTGACTCCAAATCCAGCTCTAGACAGGTGACAAGTGGAGTTCCTCAGGGTTCAGTCCTGGGACCACTGTTGTTTAGCATCTACATCTCTGAAGTACAGACCAACAGTATGGGACTCTGGGTAACAAAGGTAACAGATGACTGCAAAATGCGAGTCATTATGAGCCTGACTGTACTGCATGATATGTTACTGATAGCAGCCTGACATCATACAAGTGGGATGGAGCACTGTTAACATCTTGTGCCCTTGTCATGTAAGGTCCTGGTTATGGGATCTGCAACAGTTGGTAGTGTATTGCAGGGCAGATGCATTTAGCTGTGTGGGGGAATACCTACTTGTGCATGGCATATGTTGTTTGTGCCTGTCAACCCCAATAATGGTGCATGTGGGCATATATGTTTCTGCTATGTTCCCACTTTATCTACAGATGTATGTCCGTACATATCTATATCGATATATATATATATATATATATATATATATATATATATATATATATATATATATATATATATATATATATATATATTATATGTACACATTTGGATGTAGGCATATATATCTATAGATGTAGGTACTTGCATGTGTACATGTTCATATATATTTATATATGAACATAAAAAATATATCGTGAGCACTGATCCACAGCAATGAGTAACTTAATAAAAGACTTTAATGAACAAACTGTAACAAACAGTAATGGTGAGCACTTTCGCAGTCAAGCTGCTTCATCAGACAATGTTCATCACACAGCTCCACCCATATATACATCACAAATAACTCTAAATGCAATTAAAAGCAATTTAAAATAAGAACAATTAAGATTTAAAAGGCCAGTGTAGAATTTCAGAGAGACTGTCCTATAATGTAGTTACACATATACATATTATCTACATAACATAAAAAACTTAAGTTAAACCAAAGATGTACTAATATATGTATGAAAAACACTTAATTAGCATAACTACCTATTGAACAAGACCAGTTGAATAGATACCTTATCATTGAGGCATCTGCCCATATTCACCCTCATTCTAATGATCCACTCAATTTACCTGTTTTCAACTCTATTTCTAGTATCCCCCCTCCTTATATTGAATTTAACCTTTTCAATAACCATAAATCTAAATTCATGCCCCATGCCCATAGCCATAACATGTCGTGAAAGTGCATTGGTGTCAATGTGTCTGGATATATCATAAAGATGTTCCCTGATCATGTCTCGTAATCTATGTGTGGTCATCCCTATGTAAAATGAACAGCAATTTATGCAATAACTTAAATATACCAAATTGGTACTATTGCAATTTGCTCTCAAATGAAAAGTCAACTGTTTGCCTGTATCTGGATGGCAAAATCCACCAGAGCCATCCAGATATTGGCAAAAATTACATTGATTACAGGCCACAGTTCCATGGCCACTCTCGGGAGTACAATTATCAGCTGATATACATGGCTTAGGGCCACAAAGTATCCTTTTGAGGGATTTCTTATTCTTGTAGGTATAATGCGAAATATCACCAACTATTTGCCTAACATCCTCATCAACACATAGAATGTTCAAATTTTTCTCAAATATTTCCTGTAGTAGTCTAATGTTACTAGCATATGTCACATGGATTCTCATAGATGTATTACTGGAATTAACATCAGCTGTTGGTTTTCATTTATTGGAAAAATACGGTTTACCTTTCCCTTTCTTCATGACCTGTATATCAGAAAATGTAGAATTGACCTCTTTTTTGGGAATAGCCTCTTTCAACAAAACATGTCTCAAGATTGCCTAGTTCCTCCTTGAATTTCTCATCATCGGCTGTAAGTCTGGATGACCTCAATGCTTGTTCTTTCATTACATTTTTAAAAATATGTTGTGGATGCATACTATTATGCTCCACATATGTATTCCTATAGCATGGTTTCCTGAATATTTCTGTATTAAAATTTCCATTTGGAGATCTATGTATGCATACATCTAAAAATTCCAAGCATGTTCTGGATGTACTAGTTGAAAACTGCAAAAAGTTAGTTGTATTATTAACATGTTCCAAAAATTGTGCAAATATAAGTTCATCCCCTTCCCAAATAAGGAAGATGCCATCCACAAACCTACAAAAAAATAATATGGGAAAATCCCTACCATACTCCAATATAAATTCCTGTTCCCATGCAGCCATGATTATGTTGGCGTAGTTATTGGCACAGGGTGTACCCATAGCTAGCCATCACGCTGCCTAAACAGCTTTTGTCCAAACAAGGAAAGGTTATTATCTAAGACCATCTCCAATAAAAATCAAAGGAGGTCAATGCATCTAGATTCATGTATGCCATCATTTTCAAGATATTTTTTAAACATGTCAATGCCATAGTCATTAGGAATTGCCGTAAATAACGATTGCACATCTAAAGCCATCATGATCATGTCTTTATCATGTGGTGATATATCCATAACAAATTCATACAAATCTTCCAAGAACTGCTTAGTATCCTTTAAAATATATGTATTCTTAGCTAAAATGGGCTTCAAATGTTGTTCAATGTAAATGGATAGTGGCTCCGTAACCCACCCCCCTCCTGCTACTATCGGCCTCATGGGTGGTTCAGTGGGGTGTTTGTGGATCTTTGGTAGGCCCTGAATGATAGGTATCAGTGGTTCTTTAACCAACAAATATTGATGTGTATCTTGGCTAATGGAATGACATTGTAAGCATTCAAAAAGGCTCTCATGTATTAAATTAATGCTTTTATTTACATCCTCCTGTGTAATTCTTTCATAAACTATATTATTATTACATAACATGTCCATCATAGCTTCCTTATACCATTCAATATCCATTATCACTAGGGGGCCCTCCTTTATCAGCTGATCTAATGGAAATAGTATGGTCCCATCTAAGATTATCTAGTGCTTCCCTTTCACATGAACTTAGGTTAGAAAAACATTTCATTTTGATATTATTGTCATACAATTTATAAATGTCTCTTATACAGACTTTATCAAATGTTTCCACAATGCCATTATTCAAAGGAACGTAGTCACTTGGTTTTTTGAAAAACTTCATAGAACCAGTATTGGCATCACGTTCCCCTCCATACTGCAATTTCAACATGACATTAAATGTAAATTTTTGAGTTCAATCACTTTATCTGTTAACATCATTCTTTCAGCTGGAATGAAAGTTATACCTTTTTGTAGTACAGTTAATTCATTAGTGGAGAAACACTGTTTGGACAAGTTCCATACTAATGATTGCTGCGTTCCTGCCACATCTTTTTCAGCGTTTGGGGGTTGTTGTCTTCCATCAATGTTTTTCTTTTTACTTTCCCTCGGCTTTGTGACCTCTTCCGAAAATAATTTGTTTTAATAGGGAAAGGAGAGCCAAATAAACCAAACCCTGTTCCATGCCTGAGAAGGTAGAACTGTAGGTAGTATTATCTATAGTTCCACTAGGCTGTAATTCACAGACTGCTGTTGGACCCATTTCCTTGTTCCTTACATCATCCTGGTTTTGCTGCTCAGCCAATGAGTAATTCAACTTCATTGTTCGAGGAGCTGCAGAACTGCTTGTATTATCTGCAGCATTGACCTCCCGTGTTGGAAGATTTCATTGTAAATTTAAAGTTGAACCATCCTTTTCCATAGTTGTAACCTCACTCACATTCATTCTGTGCCCCTCCCATATGGGAGGATTTCGTTGTGAGTTTGAGGTAGAAGCATCTTTCTCCGTTGTCACAGCCTCTTTCGTATCTGTCCTGTGCACCATATTATTAGTGTAATTATTCTCCCTCGGCCAGGAGAAGACATGCCCATTAGCAAAAATCAGCTGAATCCCTTTGCAGCTTCTTCTTTCTGTACGCTACAAGCTGTGATTCAAACACTGCTATATTGTCAATCAGTTGATCCATCTTAACATCCACGATCATAGATGGATATTTGACATACAATTCGTTTTGCATTTTACCCACAGCTGTTAACAGGGCATTTTCCTCCGGTCTAAAAAAATCAATGAGGAGCCGCATGTATTGAAAACTCGTGGCAATATTAAGATGATGTCACCTAAGTAACAAATCCTTATAAGTAGACCCATAGGATGGCATATTTAATACATGAAGACCTCGAGGTACTATCTTTAAATTGAGGCATGCCTCAAAATGAAATCTTTGCATCTGCAAACGCTTTAATTTGTGTACATCGATTTCAAACTTCACAAAGTCCTTTTTAAAGTTAATAGTATCATATTCACATACCATTTCTGTTTCACTATCAGTAGTTGCAGACTGAAAGTTCAATAGTGGATTCTCTCTGTATTCAATCAGATACAACATATCTATATATGTTGTATCTGTTCAGATTTTAATATAGTTACATACACAGACATCTAGGTGTTGGTATACATTCTCTGTACTGTTGCATGACAGGACTGGATGATATGTTTCTGACAACATTGAATTTCTGTGTATCTGTCATGGCTTAGTGGTACATTACTTTGTCTAGGGTGTGCAGAGTCCTTGGTGTGAGCCTTGCAAGAGCTGTTTATTTTGTTGCTGGCCAGAACACGGCCCATTGGATACAGAGTGATTAAGGCACTTTGAAGCAGTTGTAAGCAGGTTTGCGTGGAGCTAAGCATTGCCTACACAAGTTAAGCAATTTAGAGGCTGAGTGCATGAAAACATAACCAGAGGTTAGCACTGCCTACTTCTACACAAACCCGTGCAAACCTGCGCAGACCCGCTTACAACTGCTTTAAAGTGCCTTAATCACTCTGTATCCATCAGCCCTTGTACTGCCTAGCAACAAAATAAACAACCTCTGCTAGGCTCAAACCCAAGACTATGCACACCATAGCCAAAGTGATTTACCTGTAAGCCATCTCAGCTATACATAACCCTGCTGTATTCACATACATATCATCCAGCCCAGTCATTCAACAGTACAGAGAATGTATTCCATCATGTAGATGTATGTGTGTGTGAAAATATATGAATGTCTAAACAGATACAACATATTGATATATGTAGATATATATATATATATATATATATATATATATATATATATATATATATATATATATATCATGAACGTAAAAAATATATAGTGAGCACTGAACCACGGCAATGCGTAACGTAATAAAAGACTTTAATGAACATTTTGTTCTTCTAACTCTATATACATATATATCACTATATATGCACATATATACATGCATATGCACATATATACATGCATATGCCTAATTCGACACATATATGTGTCTACCCCTATATGTCTACATATACACAGCACGTTACATATGTGTACGCAGATCTATATCTATGTAGGTATATACGGACATAGTTATATATATGTTAGCAGATATATATATCTATATCTATATATATATATATATATATATATATATATATATATAGGTATATATGGCCATACATCTGTAGATAGCAATGGCAGATTAACAAATACACATATGTCCACATGCACTGTTAATGGCGTTGAGAGGCCCCACACACTATACGTGTTGTACAAATAGGTATCCCCCCACACCCAGCCACAAGCGCCCTGCAATACACTACCAAGTACAGTCTGCCTCCCATAGAACATGTAATATGTGGAAGCCATCAACATCCCCAGGATAGAGATATACAGACACAAATATGCAGATGCAGATATATATATATATATATATATATATATATATATATATATATATATATATATATATATACATGTGACTACACATATACATGCAGATATATGTACAGTAAGATACATATGTAGGAGGTGCACACAATATGGAACAGCCACTATGCCTACAGTTAACACCTGAACAACTGGACAATGTATGGGCCACCCATACAAATGTCAATTATTGCCTGCAACATATACCCATAGAAAGGTCATAGGAAAGACACCATACACAGGTTTGCAGAAATGGGAATCCATTAATTGTGTACTATAACTGTTCTATATGCCATGTCATATAGCTGTTCAGATACTGACAACCATATAAACAGAGTACTGCAACTGTGAAACAGTTACACTAATACAGTAGTTTGGAAAGGTTCACAACTGTTGCTGTCCAGGCCAAGCCATTCAAATTGTACAATAGTGGAGACAGACTGTGCCACAGGATACCAAACAATCAACAGTATGTACTGCAGGTGTGTAGTTCAGCAGCCTCTATCCACACTCTGTACAAACTCAGCAGGGGGTAAAGACATTTTGTGGTCAAATGGGTTGTAACTGGTACATAACAAGGCATACCTGACACCATCACGAGCACACCGACAAACAGAACAGTCTGTTTGGCAGGGGGCAATAGGCTTGCAGTAACCCAAGTAATGTAAGTAATGTCAATATAGCTGAAGTATACATTACTGTACATCCAGATACCTTGTGGCAGTTCACCCCTGATACCCCCACATTTTGTAACAGCCTAGGTCATTTATAGTGCTCCCCACCAAGACTCAATAATACAGGCCCATATACCACTGTTACATACACTGGTCTTTGGAGTGCATAAGGGCACACGTATTGTGTGGGTGACGCCCACACATATATGTCCCCAGCCCCACTGTATGTGTGGGGGATACAACAGCAGTGGACTAATGGCAGCAATGGCAGTGTGATATACTCACTGCCCACTACAGAACAACCCCCAACAGCATGACATGTGCAAAGCTTGGTATGTAGATGGAGGACAGAGGCTGGAACACAGGCACATATGTGGAACACTGTTGCCATACACTAAGCAAGGTGCTGGTGTTACAGGATAGTCTGCAACATACCCTTAGTCAGGGAATTAAGGTTAGAAACAGAAATGGATGTAGCCATGTACTGATAGCATGCAACACACACACTGCCAGTGTAATATCTGACACAGGACCTGTGTGGTGGATGGACAACACATGATAGGCATATCTTTGTCCAGCAAGAGGATAGGCCCGCAGTAGTGAGCTATGCAGATAGACTGCATTCCAAGGTACACTAGTATGTGCACACACACACACACACACACACACACACACACACACACACACACACACACACACTGTAACACTAGTACTATGCAAAGCATAACACGACTCTACTCACAGTCTGTTTGTAGTTCCTGATCCTCCTACAGACATGTGGCCGCTTTGAGTGTACAGGTTCTCCTGTGAGAGGTATTGCTACCTGCTGTCTGTAACACTGATGCCCACACACAGGAAGGATATCCATCACACAGGAAATGTAAAGGGACCACGCCCACATGCTGTTGGGATATATAGTGGGTGGTTGCCATGACACTGGTAATTGGAAGTAGTACACATGGGTAATCATATATATATATGGCTATCTGGATAAGTATATGTACATATATTTCCACCATATGTCCTGGACATGGGGTGTAGCCCTACCCCAGCCCCTATAGTCCCACAGTCGTAGTGCAAGGGGATGTCAGGTATGTATAGCAGGTATATTACTAGACTATTGCTACTGTCATTGGGATTGTCTTCACAGACATGGTGTGTGTGGAAGGTGACATCTGAGTATAACATGTGTGCCATTGGCTACTGAAATCATTGTAAAGTACCACCGCTAGCATGTATCTCCCCTGTGGAGTGCAGCAGAGATATTGGCCAATATTTGTGGAATTCTGGACACACCCTGTACAGTACAGAGGTATACACATAATCCCTTAGTGCACAACATGTGTACCAGGCCTGACAATATGGATGTAGACAGCCATGTAGATGGGTATAACACATAATGACTGGTATGCATTTGCCAACATCGGTTTTGGATTCACACACTCCTGTCTGGCCTGACACATAATGACTGCTGGTACAGGGGTGCCATGGACACATACTACTCACTAGAGATTGACATACATCTGTACAGCATCCCACTGCTCTGTCTGACATACATGACTTTTACGGGAGGCCCGGCAGCAGTACATCTGGCAAGTATCTGCACATGACATCTCACTGGGTAAGTACACTAAGCTGCTAGGCATGTAACAATGCACTGTGTAGGCTACAGGCAGACTGGCTCAATATTGGCCTACATCTTATATGGGGGAATGCACATGTACCTGCATATATAGCAGGCTCAACGACCATTCCACAGCACAGGGTGAGATACACCTGTGTGACAGTGCATAACCACAACCAATGTGAACACAGCCACAGCCACATATGGTAAGCTAGCATAATACTACAGTATATGGACTATCTGTTCTACACCATCCTCATATGTGCCACTCACAGAATGACCCTACATATACTGGCTGCTACACAGGTCTGATGGCTGTCTGTGGTATGGGACATGTGTGTGTATGGCCCTACAAACATATATGGCAAAATGGTATCATACAGTGGGGCAGCATGTAACATCAGATAGAAGGGGAGCTAGAACAATGACATCTACCACAGTCTGTACACAGGCTAAAGTACATATTAACAATACACACACTGCCGACATTCACCATCACTACACAGAACTCACTACTGTACAATCATCCACAGAATGTCCAGGTTATGTCATGAAATATAACCCCTACTGTACATGACGTGTAGCAATCTGAAATATCACTGGCTTGTTATCAGATATGATGACACTATTTATGGTGTGCAGCACATATGCACCACCTCATGCATGACATATGTACAAAGGTTGACAGAGGTGTGTCTGACAGCACATACACAGGGCCAGTATAGACATGTTGCTGTGATAACCTCATAAATTTACCATTGTAACGGGGTTTGTTGCAACATATGTCCTATGAGGGATGTGAAGTCAGTAACTGTCACAGCCTTCACAATCTACAGACTGTAATCCTCACAGTACCTTCTGCATTCCACAGATAGATGCACCGTGGCTAACACATGAAAGCAAAGGCACAATACTGCCCAGTCTGCAGATGACCCTGCAGATGGGGATCCCTCATATACATGGAACTGACATGGCAGGTATTGTGACATGTACGACAGGCATATTAAGACAAACACTGTTAAACCAACATTACTCCATATGCAGTATAGTAGCACTTACAGTCTGTAGTCAGGTCAGGCACATCCCCCTCCTGTTTGTTGCCCTCTTTCCACAGTGTATGTTGTTAGAGGTAAATATCCAATCCATCTGAGATGCTGTTTGTCAAACAACAGATCTAGCTCCTGCTCACAGTGACTGAAAAGGGCCAACACTAGGTATTGGAGTGTGTTTTCATGCAATTGGCTATGGGAATGTTACCACAGCTGTTCCACATGCAATTGGCAAGGGGAGGGCTGCAATTCATGCAGAGACCATCAGCTGATCATGAGCATCACATAAATACACATACTGCTGCCTAAGCAAAGCAGATGTTGGTCTCCACATCCACCAGAGAGGGAGTGGGGGAGGCAGACAGAGGCAAATACATGTCAGAGAGGGTGGGAGAGTAAAACAGAAGCATGTTTGTGTCACACACCTACCAGCACAGGGTATCAAACCCCCGACAACTATGTAGTACTATCACAGTTCGATGCAGTTATTGGATGCGCCACATGGGTACCTGCTGTGGAGCACTCAGAAAATATAAGTGATGGTGAGTGACATCTGCAACAGGGATATGGCAGATATACGGTAGGTGACGTACACATGCCCGTTTGCATGGACAGCTGCCAGTGTCAACACAGGCACACTCACACAAGAACACACACATATTGACACACTTGCCAGGCCAGGAGTGCAACTCATCACTAGTGGGATTGCCACAACACATCAATGTGCCGGTATCACATGCACCACACAGGTCATATGGAGGTTGTATGGGCAAAGGGTATGATGAGGTGTCAAACATCAGACAGCATGCTTCATTATGCCCTGGGGGGTTGTAGTGAGTGTGGATGTGGTCATACGCACTATACAACACACACCTGAACACACAGGGTACCAGTTCTGACATGCATGGGTGCATGTTTGCACAGGTGTGTGGTGGTCAACTGTGCCAGCAGCCTGTACAAGGGTAGGGGATGGGTATACCTTGGCATCAGGCCACATGACAATGGTCTGCATTGTGTCTCAAGCCTGTAGTTTCTGCATTTGCCCATACAGGTGGGTATTGCATCCCCCATCCAGTCACCTGGGTGACTATTGTGTGTGGCCAAGGCTGTGCATCACTTGCCATGTATATGTTCCTTACTCCATGACATGGATGGTGTCTGGGATGTGCACACCTCCCACATGCATGTATAGTGACATGTGAAACTGTACCTGGGGTTTCTGGCCCATGTTGTGAACACAGATTATCATCAGATGTGCCATTCTTGCCCACCTGTGACAGGAACTGATAATGGGCAGGAAGTTTACCCTGCACCTACATTGATAGCATGCTAACAGCATTCCCTGATGTCAGTGTCTTCTGTCCATACAGGGCATGTTGTCAGGCATGATATGTCCATTGGGAGTCACATGTGAAGGCACCATGAGTGGTGCAGGTGTCCATTTGGGAACATGGTGGAGGTGCACTGTCTGCATGGACGTGCATATTGGACAGATGGGCAGGCTGACATGCCCTCTGTAGCCCACTGCTATCACTGCATAGTTACTATCAGTGGCCAATATGCAGTGTACTACACACATATTGGCTGTTGCCTAGGCATGTGTGTGAGTATGACACATGGGTTGCGTGTGTGCTCTGGGTAATAGTGGGGTTGCTAACTGTGATTGGCTGGCCTTGATGTCACATGTCTGGGTATGGCTTTGCACCCCAGCCTCTCAGCTAATTTACATCTGTTATCCCTGTATGGTTGACATTGTGATATATAGTAGGGCCACCATAAAAGAACTGAGCAAAACCCCCTCCACATTGCCCACAGGTGTCACACACTCACAGCCACCTCTACACAGGATACGAGTTACACACACACACACACACACACACACACACACACACACACACACACACACACACACACACACACACACACACACACACACACACACACCTGTCATGTCTGGGAGTAGAACCCCCACTACGCAGTTATAGTACACGCCACAGACATTACTGGAGTATTTCTTCCCCAAAGGTTTATTTCACAATGAATGACATCAGCAGGATTACCAAAGTAGGGCATTTCAACTGTACTGCAAATGACTAGCCTAAAATGCATTGTTCCCTACACAGACATTGAGATGCACACAAAACATCCACAACTGACATGTGTGGGTATAGAACCCCTGACCAAGGTGTATATCACATTACAGCATGGAGCAGTTATAACTTGCACCACAGGGATTACTACAGAACTGTCTCTCCAATGTTGTATTTCACAATGAATGACATCAGCAGGATTGCCACAGTAGGGCATTTGAAATGTATTGTGAGTGACTAGCCTATAATGCATTAATCCATACACAGACATTGAAACACACACAAAACATCCAGAACTGCCATGGGTGGAGATGGAACCCTACCACAGTTCTAATTCACACTACAGCAGTATGCAGTTACAGGACGTACTACAGATATTACTGAGCTACAACCTTCCCAGAGATGTATTTCTAGGTGGGTGACATTGGCAGCCTTACCAAAGTTGAGTATTTGATGTCTAAGGAGTGTGAGTACCCTAAAAAGCATTGTTCTCAACTCAGTCAGAGACAGACTGAGACATACAGACACAGTTGCCAACTCTGAGGCTGGAACATCTGCCTAACTACATTATCACACTACAGCAGTATGCAGTTATAGGATGCGATCCGGAGATTACTGGGCTACACTCTTCCCAAAGGTGTATGTCTAGGTGAGTGACATCAGCAGCCTTGCCAAAGTTGACTATATGAATTGTACGAAGTGTGAGTAGCCTAAAAATCATTGTTTTCTAATCAGTCAGGCACACACAGTTACCACGTCTGGGGTTAGAACACCTATCTAACTACTTTATCACACTATGCAGTTACAAGATGTGCTACAGTGATTACTGGGTTGTGACTTTCCCAGAGGTGTATTTCTAGGTGAGTGAGTTATCTGATTAAGTCTCTTTAAGTCTGTAAAAACAAGATGAAAGCGCTTATACTTGGATATTTTAATATTTTAACTTTTTGGATTGTGATAAATGATAAATTTTGGTGTCTTTACGAAAACATTTTGTCTGCTCCATACTACTTTGTGGATTATAAAAAACATTGCTCTCTAGTCAGTCAGACACACACAAACAGTTGCCAGGTCTGGGATTAGAGCACCTACCGAATTACTTTATCACACTACAGCAGTACTCAGTTACAGGATGCGCTCCGGAGATTACTGGGCTATGATTTTCCCAGAGGTGTATTTCTAGGTGAATAACATCAGCAGCCTTGCCATAGTTGAGTATATGAATTGTACAGAGTGTGAGTAGCCTAAAAAGCATTGCTCTTTACTCAGATGCACAGAAAGTTGCCAGGTGTGGGGTCAGAATACCTACCTACTTCATCACACTACAGCAATACGCAGTTATAGGATGTGCTACGGAGATTACTGGGCTATAACTTTCCCAGAGGTGTATTTCTAGGTGAATGACATCAGCATCTTTGCCAAAGTTGAGTATATGAATTGTACAGAGTGTGAGTAGCCTAAAAAGCATTGCTCTCTACTCAGTCAGACACACACAAATTCACACACAAACACACCCATTTGCCAGGTCTGGGGTTAGAATGCCTACCTAACTACTTTATCACACTACACAGTTACAGGACACACTATGGAGATTACTGGGTTATGACTTTCCCAGAAGTTTTTTTCTAGGTGAGTGACATCAGCAGCCTTGCCACAGTTGAGTATAGGAATTGTACAGAGCATGAGTAGCCTAAAAGGTATTGCTCTCTACACAGTCAGAGACAGACAGACTCACACAAACACACACTTACAAAGTCTGGGGTTAGAACTACTACCCAACCAGTTTATCACTACATCAGTACACAGTTATGGGACGCGCCATGGAGATTACTGAGCTACAGCTCTTACAAAGGTGTATTTCCCATTGGATGACCTCAGCAGGCTTGTCATAATACTACTATGGGGAGGGCGGTGTGTGCATGGGCCATAACCCATTCATGTAGGGGTTGACATGTCACATGCAGGCACACACGGGGTCATATGTCACAGGTACGTGTATACAAACTACTTCCTTGTACAGTCATGTTGCACAGCTGGCACGAGCACCACATAGTCTGTCATGCTGACAGATACTGGTGGCTAATATCTGCAGTGAGTGACATCTGCACCTCATGTGTTTGGGACTCTTTGGCTGTGTGCTGGGTGGGACAGATCTGGATGGCTCCTTGTCATGGTCACCCTCTTCCATGCATCTATGTCCGTCTACCTTTGGCTTATTATAGTGTGTTGTCCTTACATATATGTCTGTATTCCTATCCAATGTGTGTGCGAGACAGGAGTGGTGCATACTGACATGTGTCTGCACTAAGAACTGCAACTGCCAGATATGTCTGGTCTACTGGTGTTTGCAGACATGGCCTTCATGTGATTAAGTGTGTGAGCATGCCCAGTATGACCTTTCAGTATGTTGTTGACTGACATTGCCTACATTCCTCTAAGTGTGTGAGCATTCTGAGTATGGCCATCTGGATTGCATGTGTGGATCAAGTTCAGGTAGTTTGTACTGCGGTGCTGACCTTTGTGTTGTACACCGACAGGTAACATGCTATGTCTGCAGAGTATCCATCGGTCATTTAGCATTTACTGTTGCTACATTTCTGTATAGCGGGGGGGGACACCTGACTGTTCCTACATTTCTACACAGGAGTGGGGGTGGGGCACACCTGACTGTTACTATAAGTGTATGTAGGATGGGGGGGCACACCTGACACTTTTACACATTTGCTAGGACTGTACTGGTATGTTGGGTACTCCATTTCAGTCCGTAGTCTTACCTATCGTGCTGGCTAGAGACATACTAGTCCACTACAGATCTTAGCTTTAACTACCTACATGTTAGTTTCTGACTTTCTAGTCTTCACATCTTACATCCAACTGCCTGGCCTGTTGTAGTCTGTCTGTGTAGGCCTGGGGGGGGGGGTTACACATAGGGCTCATTCAGAGGCCATAGTACAGCATTTATTTGTGTTTGTCTACACCTATCCTGCTCGCTGTAACTGTTGTTGGGTATGTGACCCCCCCCCTAACTAGCATGTGTGAGTCACTTACCTTGTGGGTGTCCCAGTATTGAGGGTGGCACTGCAGGGCTACCTATGTCAAATGCACATAGTACACTCCCTATACATGGTTGAGCACAGGTAGTGTCATGTTTGGCATCCCTTTTACTGTATGTGTGAGTCAGAGAGGTATCATTCCCTGGGTCCCTACTGTGTTAGTGCATGTGCTATGCATTGCCTTTTTGCCAAGGCCAGAGCATACTGGATACTCCTCCTTCTGCCTACTGGGGCAGGCTCAGGTTGTTCCTCCTTCGAGTCACTCTGTGCCTGTGCAGGCCTTGGCAATGGTGGGTGGCTGTGTGGCCCTGCCCCATGCTGTTCCTGTTGCAGCTGTTTCTGCAGGATCATATTGTGTAGCATGGCACATACAAGGACAATTTGGTTACATGTAGTTGGTGAGTACAGCAAGGCTCCACCAGATGTGTCCAGACACCGGAACCGTGACTTGAGCATCCCAAACACACGCTCTGTTATGATTCTGTTTGTGCATGTGCCTCATTATGGAGTTCTTGTTCACGTGCATGTGCATTTCTGATGGGTGTCATCAGCCATGCCTCTACTGCATATCCAGCATCCCCCACTAGGTGACCATGTGGGATGTCCCCATTGGCAAATCTCTGGTACAGCTGCATCAGATGCCAGATGTGAATATCATGGTAGCTTACAGGGCTGCCAGCACACACATTTATTATTATGCCCTGGGCATTGTACACAACCTGGCAGTTGATGGAGGGGAAGCCCTTGCAGTTGATGTAGACCCTACCCCACTCACCGGGTGGTGCTTTGATGCATATGTGCGTGCAGTCTATTGCACCCACTACCTCAGGATATTCTGCTATTTGGTGGAAGAGACGCATATTGCTGGCCAACGCTTCAAGGGTGATGGGGAAATATACGTATTCACCGACATGTGCTGACATGGCATCCAGGAACTGGTGGAATACCCTGGATGCTGATGCCTGTGATATCCCCATCATATCCCCATTTGGCCTTTGAAAGGTACCTGTAGCTAGTATTCATAGGCCTACACATACCTAGGTATCCACTCAGATGGGTTCCCCTCTGTTGGTTCTGTGTGTGAGGCGTGGCTGGCACAGCTCAAAAATTTGCTGTAGGAGGTCCCTGTCCACCCTATAGTGCTCCACTATCTCCAGCTCATGTAGCCCTTGGTAGGTTACCCTGGGTCTGTACACTCTTCTCCGTCTCCTCAGTGTGGGTTGCTCAGCAGCATTCACATCCTCACCACCCTCAACCTCTTGGACATGCTGGTTTATGATAGCAAAAGCAGCCCCTAACATTTTTTCTCTTCCTTTCGTTTTGTAAAATTTCCCTGTTTGTATACACCGGTGGTGCAGAGTTTTTGGGAAAAACAAGGGGGAAAGGTGTTTGCATAGTTTATAGTGATGTGCTGGGCTGGTCTGCTGCCTGTGTGATTGGCTGATTCTGATACATTTCACCTGTCAGCTAAGCTAGTTCTCCTTGGTTACCTTCCTACTACTGTTTTCCCCTCCCATTGCCTTCCTGTTTATGCACGGGGGCACGCCATGCAAACGGTGTACTGAAATGTGCACAGACCTGCTATTTCCTTGTTTAACTCCTTTTTTCTTCCTGTAAAACCCGGTGCATGGCACGCACACCCGCTTACACTTTGTAAAGAGTGCCAGGCAGGTTTAGACACAACCCTAGCTTAGCTGTGCTAGGAGCAATCCCGAGCCACAGGACTCCAATCTGCTTACAGTATGCCTGACACCCCCCCCCCCCCCATGATGTTACCTATATCCTAGTCTTGCACCCAGCTATTCATACTCTTACACTGATGGGACCTGTCTCACATGCTGGGGAAAACTGGGATTCACTATCCTTCCCCTCATTTGCATAGGATTGCCTGCTAATGCATAGTTGCATGTCTCACACTGAGCCTCCCCCCTTAGCAACAACTACTCACTGGCCAGGTTGTCTTCTGCCTGCCATTGACTTGCAAGGCAAAATACTGATTTTAGTTAGAATGCCCATTTTAAGTTTATTTTCTCCCCAATCCCATTTGCTGCCCTATGTTTAAACAGCCGCGATTGGCGAAATAGAAAAACATTTTTTTTCATTTTTTTTATTGTTTGCAATGCCAGTGGCCTTATACTTGGCCACTGGTGTGCTTGCTCAGTGATATGCAGCCTTTATTTGGAGCTGTCATTGCTCCGTTTTTGATTTTGCAGAAATGCACTCGGTTATTAACCGAGTACATTTCTCCAGATTGCACTAGACTTGCACGAACTATTGCAAGCTTCCTGGATTGCAAAATCACCTCATTTGCATTGATTTCTCCTACAAATGAGGTGATTTGCATACCAGGGCTTAGTTCTTGCAGGATTAGTGCTGGAGCTCTCGTGTACACCCCTGCTAGCTGTTCCTGTATCGCACGGCAAACATATTGCCTGCGTGGGCTCCTGCACTCATCTTGCACTCCGTGCAAGCTTTTGAGAATCCAGTGGTATATTTTGATGCAATTCTAATAACCAGAAATATCTCTGCTTCTGGAGCTGGAATCAACTTTGTTTGGGAATACAACCCCCGGGATTCATAAAGCTTGCACCAGGTGCAGGTGTAGCATTGGCGTTCTAACACCAAATATGGCCACCGAGCGATCCAGGTACAAGCTGTCCCCACGTGCACTACCTGCATACGCTAGGCCCGCACAACTCCCGGGCCCTGTATGCTAATTACCCCATGTGCAGCAGTGTAGCACGCAAATGAAGTATAAAGCGATCCAGGAAGTGGTGCAGGCATGGTGTAAGCATGAAGAAATGTAAACTGAAGGAAATGGTTTACATTTTTGCAAACATAAATTTGGAGCCATGACAACCGACCAAACACATGTATTATATTGTTAATATATGCCAATGGCTAAATATATAACCACTGGCATAAAAAAAATGTACAAAATATAAAATTAACATTTAATATATATAGTCACACTATCTCAATGTGGAAGCGCAGGGCAGCGGCGAGCAAAGGGGATCGCAAGGAAAATATAAAAATATAGAATAAAACTGCAATGTAACACATATCATGATTTCCCCATAATAGTCAATGGCAGGCATGCTACACCATACTATGGCGCAAGGGTTGCTAAGGGGCTGTGATAGTGTTATTCACGGTAGCTAGGAATTAGTAGGCAATGCCATGCAAATGAGAGGAGTAATAGTGAATCACAGATTCCCCTCTGGTGTAAGGATTCACCTCTCAGTGTAGCGTTATAACACCGAGGTGTACCCTTGAGATAAAGATGACATCAAGAGAGGGGTGTGTCGCCATTGCTGTAAGCACATTGGAGCATTGCTAAACCAGATTGCCCCTAGCTAGGCAAAGCTGCAGGATAAGGGTGTGTTGAACTGGCCATAGCTTTGCTTAGCTTGAGTACACAAGGTAACCAAGTATGCATGTGAACAGAGATGAAAACGCACGTAAATCTGGCAAACGAGTTTGTGCGGTGCACACTGCAGCTGAAATAGGAAGGATATAAGAAAGAAATAAGGAAGTGCTGCAGCAGGGAAATTGGAGTACAAATGACTAATTAACACCTAGGAGCCTACAGTGGGCCATTGACAATAGCTAACAAGGCTGCAAGCAGCTACCTGCAGAACAGGAAAGGGGAGGGGCTGTACTGAAAAGAGAACAGTAAAGTGTCAAAGCAGAACAAAGCCGATTTGCAATATATCAGCTACAAGACACATTTTGCCATGACTGGGTAGGGAAAGTACAAAACAAGAAAGACCGCAGGTGGATGCATACCTGATAATGGAAGGAGATCCAGGTTTAAAAGTGAATTAAAGGGCAACAGATTATTCAAGGCAGACAAGTATAACTCCAAAGTAAAGGCCCCACACTTGCAGTACTCATTGTAAAACCCATAATTAAGACACTCTGCAGCTGGAATAGCTCATACACACCCAATGACATCAGCAGCATCCATAGCACAATAGTATAAAGTGTGAAAGCACCTCACTCACATTTGTGCATTCCCATACACTCTGCACCAGTGGTGTATACAGACGGGGAACTTTTAGTATGTACATGTTAGGGGCTGCCATAGCTTTGATCCACCAGCATGTGTTGGCAACTGAAGGTGGTGTGGAGGATGATGCACATGACCACCTCAGGCACCAGAGGAGGAGGAGGAGAGTGTTTAGACCCGATGTAACCTACCAGGGGCTACATGATCTGGAGATAGTAGTGCATTACAGGGTGGACAGGGACATCCTACAGCAACTTGTGGAGCTGTGCCGGCCACGCCTCAGAGCCAAAACAAACAGAGGGGAACCCATCCCAGTGGATACGAAGGTATGTTTAAGCCTGACAATACTAGCTACAGGTACCTTTCAAAGACCAGCTGGGGATATCATGGGGATCTCACAGGCATCAGCATCCAGGGTATTATACCAGTTCCTGGATGCCATGTTACCACATGCCAATGAGCATATATACTTCCCCAAATGCAGGAGGAGTTGGCCAGCAATATGCGCCTCTTCCACCATGTGGCAGAATGCCCAGAGGTACTGGGTGCAAGAGACTGCACGCACATACACATCAAGTCACCACTCAGTGAGCAGGGTAGATGCTACATAAACCACAAGGGATACCCCTCTATCAACTAACAGGTCATGTGCAATGCCCAGGGCATTATCATGGATGTGTGTGCTGGCAGCCCTGGAAGCTATCACGACTCTCACATCTGGCATGCCTCACAGCTGTAGCAGTTATTTGCCAGGGGGGACATCCTAAATGGCCACCTGGTGGGGGATACTAACAGGTCATGTGCAATGCCCAGGGCATTATCATGGATGTGTGTGCTGGCAGCCCTGGAAGCTATCACGACTCTCACATCTGGCATGCCTCACAGCTGTATCAGTTATTTGCCAGGGGGGACATCCTAAATGGCCACCTGGTGGGGGATGCTGGCTATGCACTGGAACCGTGGATGATGACTCCCATCAGAAATGCACACACAACCATGTAGGAATGCCATAATGAGGTACATGCACAAACCAGAATCATCATAGAGCATGTGTTTGGGATGCTGAAATCACAGTTCCGTTGCTTGGGCATATCTGGTGGAGCCTTGCAGTACTCTCCAGGCACGTGTGCCCACATCTTTATAGTATGTGCCATGCTACACAATATGATCCTGCAGAAACAGCTGCAGCAGGAACAGAAAGGTGAAGGCTCTCACAGCCCACCACCATTGCCAAGGGCCCCACAGGCACTGAGGTACTCAGACCACGAACACCCTGAGCCAGCCCCAGTAGGCAGATGGAGGCGTGCCCAATATGCCCATGCCTTGGCAAGGAGGGAACGTATAGCACACACACTGACAGTGTAGGCACCTAGAGACTGACACCTTTCTCTACCTGCACACTCAGTAAAAATGGATGGTACACACATGTATAGGCAGACTACTGTGTGCATCTAACATAGGCAGCCCTCAACTATTGCACACACAACTGCCATTGGCACAAGGTAAGTCAACACCTGAACAGTAAATTAAGCTATTAGCATGTGCTGATACTGTATGTATAGGTTCATAGGTAGGTACTTGACCAACTGCCAGAGGTCATTCATAAGCCTAGCCAAAATGTGTCAGCTTTTGCCACCCCATTGATTCATTAACTGTTCCTCTGTGGAGCAGAGACAATGTCGGGATCCCTGGGGTGCATCTACTGTTCCCCATCCACTCTTCAAGGTTTCTCTTACAGAGTGTTAGTGAGGGGCTCTGTATAATGCAGTTAGGGATGTTGTCACAAAGTATGGGGAGTGTATGTGACAGGAATTCGTCCCTCCAGCATTTTCCAGTTGTTGTTGTGGCAAGGTTCAGCTCACTACAGTATGTGGTTCACTGTGACATGGATTCCCATAGGTGGAGTATATCCATTAAGCCTGAGTTCGACATGGCTGTGTTGGCCAGCAGAGATCATCTCTGGGTAAATGAGATGCCACTGAGTGAAGCAGGAGTTTATTCAGTCTGGCTGCATAGGGCATATGTTTGAGGCCAGTAATCCCATTGGCAAGGTACATTCATGGACCTTTCAGCTGTTGGAAGTGTCTTCTGAGGTACATCCCAAATGGGTTATTATACCCTATGATGGGACTGATGAGTGATAAGTAAAGGGGCACTATAACACCAGTATGTCTAGATGGGAACCCTTTAGTAATCAGATGGTCTACATAGAAGGATGTCCTAACTACTTTGGAGATATGATTGTCAAAGGGGAGATCACTATCTACCTTAGTCCCCAGATACCCCATTACCTCATCCATATTAAAGTGGCTGCCACTTATGTGTTAATATGTCGGTGCTTAATATTCCACGATAGAATGACCATGCAGTTACTGGCACTTGGCTGGAGGCCATGACGTTGACACCCTGTGTTTGTCTCTGTGAGGCCCCTTGAGGGATGTCTGTGTTAGCTGGACTATCAATCATGGCTCCCAGTTTGCAGTCATTGCCAGACATGGTCTACCATAGTCCACCTGTGTTTGCTTGTACCTCTGAGAAGTATATGCCAAACAGTAGGGCTCCCAGGACTGAGTTCTGTGGGACACCAGTCGTGACTGGTCAAGAGTTGGACCTGGAGACCACTAGTCATACCATGTGGGTTCTGTGTGTAAGCCCGTTGGCAAACCAACCTGTGATGTATGGGTGTATGTACAGGCTGGTGTGTTTATCAATAATACCTGAGTGGGGCATGGTGTCAAAAGCCTTGGCGAGGTCCAGGTAGTATGTGTGAACCACCTCTCCCATCATCTAACGTCTTGGTGACTGTATGTAAGACGTCAAACAGGTTTAGTAGGCATGAACTACACTCAACCAAGCTGACCTGGGTTGGGTCACGTGTTTAGAGGTTACCAATGTCTTTGTTAACGAGTGCCATGAGGATGCGATCCATACGATTGCAGACCAGGCTAGTCAGGCTTATGGGGTGGTAGTTACCATGGTCAGTTGTGATTACACCTTGATGGAGTGGAATAACTGTTGCCACGTGCCATTGTATGGGCATGTAGCCTGTGGAGAGGCTGAGGTTGAAAAGCTTAATTAGGTGGGGGGGTCAGGTTGTCTTGTACAGTTTGCAAGTTGCAGTCTGGGACAACATCTGCCTCCATTGATGCTGTGTTCTGCTGTTAGAGAGGGCCATTTCCACCTGTGTGTCTCTGATGTGTGGGATACTGTACCTTTCGTGTAGTGTTGTGGGCTCTTTAGGGGGTGAACTATGCACTGAATGTATCTGCAAGGATGTTGGCAATATTAGTCGGGTCAGCATATTTTGTGCTATATTTCACCAGCACAGTGCAAATCTGTTTGTCACCACTTAGATCCTTGACATAGCCAAAGAAGGCTTTGTGGCTATCTTTTGAATCCTTGTGTATTTTCCTACTGATGTTAGCCTTGGATGATGTCATGAGGGACCTATGGATGTCTGCCCTTCGTGGGATTTTCTGTTTGTCTGGAGCACTGTCCTACTTCTCTAGTATAGCCTGTTTATTGCAGGGCCCCACCAGACTGGTGTCCTTGTCTAGGAGGAGTGAGTCTTGGTTTACCAGTGATGGCACGATCCATACATCCATGTAGGTGCTTATAGATTGCATTTGTAAATCTGTCTGTATCTTGAGCAGTGTTTACCCTTAGTGTGGGGGCTGTGAAATCCTCCACCCCTGTCACTGGTAGTGTAAATTTAGCTGTAGGAAAAGTATACACTGTGGTTTCTGTGGGTGGGGGAGATGTTTGGGTGTGGAAACAGTGAATAGTTCATGGTCAGATCTAACCAGTAACCAGTTAACCTCTGCTGTGGTGCATCTGTTGCCCATGTTGGTGATGACCACATCTAGTATGTTTGCACCCCTCATTAGGGAGGTTATCACTTGATACAGGACATATGAGGTGATAAATTTCAGGAAGCGCTGGGCCTGGAAGTAAGTACTTGAGTATGTTTCCCAGTTAATGGTAGGGTATTTGACATCGACCAATGCCAAGGTGTGTGTTAGGACTGTCATGTTCTCCACTGTCTCCAGGTAGGTGGAGTGGTGGTCCTGGGTCATGGAGGGTGATCTGTAGCAGCCCACAGTTTACATTGCAGTTGTGGTTGAAGTTAGCTACACATGGATGATCTCAGAGGTATCATGCTGCCCCACTAACCTGGAGGTGTAGGTATCCCTGATTAACATGGATACACCCCCTCCATGTCTGTGTCAGTCCATGTTCTGTGGCTGAAATGTGTGGTATGGGTTGTAGTCTGGTAGTGCTGATGTGCTCTCAGGAGCCTTAAGACAGGTCTTAGTTAATGCACAGATGTTGACGTTGTCCATCCTGAGGAGTGCTGTAAGTGCATGCATGTTGTGATCACAACCCCTGGTGTTGAGTAGCATAACCCTCATTGATTCTGTTATTGTGCTGTTTATGGAGCTGGTATTCACCTTTGAGACTCACCTAAAAAAGGCACTATGGGGGCGCCAATAGCCTTGGCCAGTATTCCAAAGCCTAAGGCTGACACATAAGCCAGTATAGTATTGTTGCATGCATGTTTCCCATCTGTGCTTGTTTCTCATCTCTCCTGTAGGTAACCTACTGGTAAGCAATAGAAAGCTTTAAACTTATACAAGTCTTCTAGTTTCCAGGATAGGCTTTTGGAGTGACTAAGTATCAGTGTTCTGTATGTTCTTGCTGTACTTAACTGTTTCCTGACTACATAGTGATTTCTCACTGTATATTGTGATCTGAAAGTCTGTTTATTCACATATTATGGCTGTGATGGCCTGCACTTTAGAGGTTCACAGATAGCCTACTACCTATCTGCCCAAGGGCAATTAGAAGCATAGCTATAGTGTGTTGGCTTTCTCCGCACCATTGATGAAGTAACTGAGCCTCTGTCAAGCATAGCCAATGAAGCAATTCCAGGCAGAGTTGCCAGAAGCTGTTGAAGACTGGGGAGGTGGAGGGTGATAGGGGCACTTAGTGAAATAAAGAGGGCATGTTAATGTGACAATTCAACACCATTCAATTTCCCCAACAGGTCTCACGGCTATCAAACTGGATGGGCTCCCTCACCCCCTGGCTGTATGGTTCTGGGACATATGATCCCAGGGGTGTATATTCTGTTACCCATTCCCATAACAAGATTTCCCTTGAAGTGTGTCAGTGAGAGGCTATGCCTAATGTAGTTAGGAATGTAATATGTTGTCTCACATTACATTTGTTATATGTTATTTCAAGAATAAGTGAAGCTCAGTGGGTTTGGGGGCCTCTGCCCTTTGCTTAGCCTAGCTTACACATAGAAATCATCTAAATAGGAAATAGGCGGAAGCAACATTAATGTCAAAAGTGTAATGGTTACAGCATCTGCATAGTATCTGTGCATTTCAGGTCCCAATCCCAACAAAGTCAGGGATGTTCATCATATTAAAAAGTATACCTTAACCACAGCTTGCATATATAGGTAGTAATCGTCTGTATAATAAACATTCGAAACACCCATATAAACCCATGTATGCTGGAGTGTAAAGTGAACAGAGAATGTAATGTTATGCAAGCACATAGTGAGATGTTACTTCAACTGAAATGTATATATCCTGAGTAGTTAGCGGATGTGTCCGTGTTTGAGTGCACAGGTTATACGTTACAAAGTTTGTTTAACTGTGTTTAACTGCTGCTATAATGTCACACAAACACTTTTAAACATGCTTACAACTGCTTAAATGAGCCTTATTCTGGAGTAAAAACATTTTTAAACCATCGCAGGTGTTGAAGCCTAGACCATGCACATACAAGTCTACATATGTATTACTGTTACAAATTAATACGAAATATCTATATCTATCTATATATATATCTATATATATCTATATATATATCTATATATGGTTCCCTATCAGAAGCCTGAAACACTATAAGCCTGAAAATCAAAATCCTGAAAACTAAAGCCTGAAAATTCAAAATCCCGAAAGCCCAAAATCCTGAAACTCAAAATCCTGAAAACACAAATAATGCTAATATGTCACTACAAAGACACTAATATCTACCAACTGACCCTGACCCTAACCCTAACCCTAAGGTCCGTCACTATCGCACACTCAACTGACCCGCGCCCTAACCCTAACTCACTTAAACCGCCCCTAACCCCAATATTTGTCATTATTGCATACATGCCTAACCTGCGCCCTAACCCTAACTCACTTAAACCGCCCCTAACCCTAACATAAAACCAACCGCACACTTACCTGAACCCAACATGATGACCTAACACCACAGGGCTAACAATAGCAAAGCCACAATGACGTCAGTATGTCCATTTTGTGTTTTCAGGATTTTGAGTTTCAGGATTTTGGTTTCGGATTTTGAATTTTCAGGCTTTAGTTTTCAGGATTTTGATTTTCAGGCTTATAGTGTTTCAGGCTTCTGATAGGGAACCATATATATATATATATATATATATATATATATATATATATATATATATAGATATATTATACAGTTACATTAATAGCCATATATTATACAGTTACATCAATAGCCACAGCCATATATATAAACATCTATGAACACACTTCGTGACACAGAAGCAGTCCAAAGGAATTGAAGTGTTCACAAAATACATGCAGCTCTGGTATTATAACTATTAATATTAACTTAATTCACCATAGAAGGGATGGTTGTTGTGTATGTGGAGATTGGGGTGGGGGAGGAATGATGGGTAATGAAATCATGCATCAAGGAGAGCCTGGGTCAGATGTCCAATAAGTGAACTGGAGGGGTATACATGGAGTATGGAGACAATAAAAAAGGACACAAAACAAGAACCTTTTTCATTCATAATACAACCTGTCATGTCACATTGCAACACCTAATTTCACAAACATATGAACATTAACATGTATCAGACATACGTACACCAACTGACTGTCACATTTGTTTTCAGTAGTGAGGAATGCCTGTAGTAAAATGTATATTCTAAACACCATAACATTTGTACATATCTCAGATGCCTTAGTAGTAAAGTCAGTGACTGTGGTGTACATGGTCCCGGGTTCAAGGGCTGCTAAGTTATTTTGAAGGCCAAAATAAGGGCTGTTGGATGCAGGTGGATTAAAGCATGTTTAAGCAGTTGTAAGCGGGTTTCCACAGGTTTGCACGACAGTAAGCGGAGCTTAAATATGGTAAATGGAGAAGCGCTTCACAGTTTTAACCTTTGCTTAACATCAGCAGACCACGGGCAAACATGCTTACAACCACTTAAATGTGCATTATTCACACTTTCCCTACCAGTGCCTACTCTGAGAGGTAAAATAATAAGGATTAGAATCCGCAGCCGTGTACTCCATCCTCAGAGTAACCTACCACTAACATACCTGAGATGTATCTATCACAGTTGTGTATGGACACAGGTTAAACACAAAAGGGAGGAATGTGTTGAAATAGAACAACCCACCATGTACCCAATGAAAGGTGTATGCTCATATATATATATATATATATATATATATATATATATATATATATAGAGAGAGAGAGAGAGAGAGATAGAGACATGTTGATATATACAGATCTACATATATATGTAGATATATAGATAGGTTAAAAACATCTACACATCTATGGAGGTACAGATAAACGTATGCAATAATATATATTATATAGTATATCTATATACACACACACACACACACACACACACACATATATATATATATATATATATATATATATATATATATATATATATATATATATATATATATATATATATATATATATATATATATATATATACATATATATATATATATATATATATACACACACACACACACACACACACACACACACACACACACACACACACACACACACACACACACACACACACACGCACATACATATATGTGTGTAGACAGCATCTGAAGTGTTCATATCTGAGTATAACATGGACCATAGCAATCACACATTTTGCCCCCCCAAACAATATGAACATAACATATGAAGAGTAAGTATATGCCAGTACACTATTACAAATATGTTCTATGGACGCAGTCACCAACACAACTGCAATGACTGCAAATATCCATGACAGAAATACACAGACAGCTTTCATTTAGCAAAACTTTATTACATTCCGATGTATTGCCAAAAGGATTCAAGGACTAACAGTACCTGCATGCTATACAGGAAGCATTTAACAGTGCCTTAATGAATCAGCCCGCAATTACCATAGTATTAGTCCACTAAGGGATAGGTGTTCACATAGGGAAAGAACACCCACACACATATAGAAGTTGTATAAAAGGGGTTCCTAGACACCTGCATGTGCTATGTACACCCACCATCTACCCCACAACCAAAATAATTACATCAATACATACCATAACCAATTATTCAACTACTGTACATCTGCTGAAACCTTAATATACCTGGACGCAGACACACTAACATGGCCCTATGTGAAATAGTTGCTTTTATACAATTGAACAGCTGCTGATGTTACAGGGTTTGTATGAACTAATCCTGTTTCAGAGGGTTGAAAGGTTCGTACACCAGGAAGTGTCACTGAGTACTGATTATCAGCACAGTATGATACACATTAATACCAACCAAACTAAATATGTCTGGTAAGCACACTGTAAACCCCCTAACATTATATGCATAGCTATGCAGCCTTGAGCTGGTCAAGCAACCTGGCCAGAATGACACATATGCAGAAGTATAAGGTACAGACAAACCCTGCACAAGTAGCAATGTTCAGAAATATAACAGCAGTACTCCCATTTAGACTAAATCCTCTAGGCATTACACACAATATATTACTGTTTGTCTCCATACAGCTGTTGCAATAAATTTCAAACAACACTTCCAGGCTGTATTCCTTGCAAGTAAGGCAAAGGGACAATGCCCAAGTGGAGTACTCAGTTATACTCCAGTGTTGCCATTGCATTGGCTAAGGCAGTTGCAGCGCAGCTGATCTGCATGTAATTAGCTGCTTAAGAACACCAATTGGTTATTGGGATAGGACGTTACTGATCTGTAACTATAAAAGGTTGCCTTGCCACACATTCACACCATCTGTATCTACCTGTAGGACAGTACAAAACACTGAAAGACAAACCGAAAATGAGTAATATACTAATCAATAACATCTCCATTTACTAAGAAGGTATGTATAACATGTAGTATGTCTGTGTATGTAGTACCTGTTCTGTAAGAATTACAGTGTAATCAATGCATATAGTGGAAATAGCTATCTTGTAGCGATGTATCGTTGAGCAGTAGTAATGCTTGTAGTATTCTGCGTGTGTACTGCTGTAGGTCACAAGGCAAACTCCTCATACACCACAAGGGATGATATGGGCTTGGAACTCACCAATTCGCTTCCAGCCACTGTCAGTATCAAGGTTGGTGCAACAAGTATGTGCTATAACAGGGGATAGTATATGTTGATATATTGTAACAGTCGACATATGTATGGGTGTATAAGTAAGATGAACATGTCAATGGTGGGCTTACTGTGCAAATATGGTTTGCATTGTGGGATATTGTGCCAATAACTATGTAATGTACAGTATTTTAGGCAGATATGTATTGCATTTTGCATAGCATTTCTGTTATGTTATGCAAACAGTAGTTATGTCTATTGGCAATTACAATACTCAATAACAGGATACATATCACTTGTATTCATCTGACAGTTTAGCAGCATGATAGCAAATATAATTGGAAGAGCTAGGTAACTATCCATGCACATAACACATGTAATATCCACCTCTCTAGTATCGTTTGCAAGCAATAACAGCTGTGCATGTGTACATGTTATGCAAATGTGCAGTGACTATTGTTACAGGGCTGGACCTCTCTAGTATCGTTTGCAAGCAATAACAGCTGTGCATGTATACATGTTATGCAAATGTGTAGTGACCCTTGTTAGAGGGCTGGCCAAATGGCTATGTGCACACCTACATAGACTGGATTCGTGTTTGTGTAGCCTAACCTCTCATTGCCAAACTAACAGCCACTTGCCTATACTGTATGTAAGGTAGTGCACAGTACTGGTAATGAAACAGGTTGCATATCATCTTTAACTCCAGTGTAACATCTGCAGTAGGACTGTAAGATGTAGGAGACTGCTGCCCATGTGTAATAGTCGATTCATAGGTGATGGCTTACACTATCTGATTTTATCCTGATCATGTTGATAGTGGCATCATAGTCTATTGATACATGACTCTGTTTCGGGAGTGGGTGTCTGTGCCCAACAGAGCTCATGGTCCTGGTGGATATGTGAGTATATACCCAGAGAAGGAAAAATACCTGTAGACACTTGCATCATCTGTAATCAACTATCAGGATGTGATGTGCTCCTCAGAGGAGGATTGCTGCTAAAGGTAGCTACAATGTTTCTGTAATAGCCAGTGTTGTCACGTCCATAACACAAATATTTACATGTGAGCATCACTGTCTAAAACATCTTCATAAGCAATACGTGAATGAAATACAGTACTTGGTACTTGTAGTAGTGAATGCTCATACAGGCATGTCCACTAGTCAGCTACTGGTGTTTACTAATGTCAGCTTTGTGTATGTGGCCATCCTGGGGGAATGTAATCTCTATGCCATGTACACTGCCAAACCCACCTAACACCACACCCCACACATTGTCTGGGATACAGCTACAGGGCTAAGCTGGAAGGCAGTCCAGTCTACAGCCATGACTGGACTGGACAGTCATGAGGTGTAGGTTGACACATGCATCTCATCATCACAACACACACTACCAGAAATCACACACATTCACAGATGCTTCTAAGTATCTGGCCAAACAAGTGACCTCCCAAGCTGGAAGAGACAGACAACGAAATACACAAACTGTATGACATAGTTTGCATGATTGTGCCACACCTCAGAACACGTGGCTGGAAACATGCCCAACAGTACTCATTTGTGAATGCAAACTCTAGCACTATGTTACACACCAACCTATATGAGGGCATACATACTGTCAGCTGCCTGTCTGCCATGATTAGCCACATACCCATACACTCAGACCACCTTTTGAACTATACACATGGCTCTGGCATATTCCAAGCTGTTGTGCAGGACCTGTGATGCAGTAGCCTGGACTGCATGGAAACCCATGTAGGAACTTTCAGGTCTTGTAGCCCATGCAGGTATGTCCCAAGGCCTGGGTAGCATTCTGCCTTTGGCCAGAATGATACTGCAGTACAGGGACAAAAGGATTGTATTCCACAATTGTCTAATGTAGTGGTGCAAGTCAAAGGGTATCCAGTATCTGTCTGCCTGGGATAACATGGTTGACAGACCATGATGCTTTGCCAGACAGGGCCTGCACCTGTCACCCCTGGGAATCTGGATACTGCCTAGGGCTCATGCTTCCCTTATAGTACCATCATCATGCACAGTTCAAGTGAAGGTCCACTGCTGTTACAGGGACAGCCAAGCAATAAACTGCAGGTCTTGCTACACAATGATACATGTCAGAAACACTATATGGACTCACATATGTCAATCCCTAACATGGAGAACATATCTGTGCAGTGGCTGACACATGTTTCAACGGTTTGGAGAACACACCTACACGACCATGTTATAACACATACCTCACCTCTTGCCCATTATCCTTTATTGGAACACATGGGCCACAGGTGTGTCCATATTCCTGAAGGATATGTACACCCCCACGCTAGTTGCACTTGCATAACTTCAGATGCATTATGCTGAGCAACTACCTTTGTGCTGAAGTGGAATTCAAATTGCACCTTGCGACAGATCACCCACCATGCCATGGATTTCCCAACTGTCATAATGTGCTGTAATGGGGAAGATTAGGTTTGAGACAGAAAACCATAATAATGGCTAGTCTCAATTATTCCATTATGAACAAGGAAGACTCCTCATGTACCAACACCTGCACTCAATGCATGTTGGATTCCATCAACCCCAATGACCTGGATCACAATAGTCACACAAACAGGGCTAACAGTATGCTAACATAGTCAGTATCCAAAGCCAATGTTATGCTTCCTAAGAGCAAAGTGGTGACTGTCATGGCACCCATGCAGATGGACAATGTATGTGCAAATGCTGAATCCTATACAAATGAACCTTAAGCAGTCACATACGTGCAGTGATTGTGCCATTGAAACAGAACCAAGATTCAACCAAACAAACAAGAAGGCAAACTGGTGATACCATGCTTTAAACTGTACCACAGAAGGTAGTAACTGTTGCAAAAGTGAACACACATGAGTGCAGATGATCCCTGGTCAGCCTTAGTAAGATGCAGATACACCATATAAAACCACACAAAGCTAATGTGAAACTAATCAGCCACATATTATGAGGCCAACCACAGAGCATTCTATAGCTGTGTCATTAATCGTAATGGCAACAAGACCTGCAGTGCTGCACAGCACTATGGCATGGGAAGTACTGCACCTACAGAAATATCACCTGTGCATCCAGATAGGGTCTTGGAGAACTTAAACCCACTCCCACCTCCCTCCTGACAGGTACACATAATTATATATCCATGTACACTACAGAGCCCCTGTAATAACAACTATGCAGGTACAAGCTGCACTCTCTAAAACCATACATACAGCTTTCATGGAACCTGTTAACATCCCAGGGTGTATCCTACACAAATGTAAAAACAGTCAGCTGTCCACGTACACATCATGTTCAATAATAGCTCCATGTCAGGCTATGTACACACTGAATGGTGCACAGCAACAGTTATCACACCCCACAAAGGTGGACACACCATTGATAATGGGAAATAGTGCACTACTACCCTGCTGAGTCTAATCTGTAAGGCTATGAACCGTGATCAACGTATTTGATGTACTCAGTACAGATGTAGAGGACAGTAAGGTTGATTCACACAGCATATCATGACCTTGCCAGTTCTTAGGACACCATCACCCATACTGTGTTCCAGCTACACTCAGTAAACTAGGTGTATATTCCTATGTCACAGGAGTGATTGGCAACTGGACTGCTGGCAGAACCAACACTACAGAAGGTGTCTGACTAATACATGCACATCAAACCAGTGCCAACCACAGTAATACATGGTTCATTCCTGGTACTTCTCCTCTTTGTTATCTATACCACACAGACTAACACAGAAGGTATCTGCCTATTGATGTTTGCAAATTACTATGAACTAGGAGCAATAGTTGACTCAATGTGTGCTGTGTTCAACACACAGAAGGGCCTTTGTGTGTCAAATGTGTGGTGTGTGATGTATAGCCACAACTGACAGCTAAGTATTGCATTGTCATCCCCTATGTTAAAAACCTTGTACCCATGAACTACTACGTCAACATAATGGCAACTGTGTTTGTATGGGATGCAGCTGGACAGTAGTCTTTCCTTTGATCATTACTTCACCACACCAGTAGTCATATGTGGCACCCCTAATCATGACAGGGTGCCATCCATGAATATAGAGATAATTGTTCAGCCATACTCAGACTCATGTGACGCATAATAGATCACATGTTTCCTTTAAGGGTTATTGCCCATGTGTAGATGGCCTACACTGCCCTTCAAAATCCCTAGCTCCACTATGTAGCATGCAGCCTACCCTGAATAAAGCCATGTCCAACCCAGAGATGTTGGACATGCTACACTTAACACATCCTGATCCCAAATAAACACATACATCATGGACATCCACCTTTCTAGTATAAGGATCACAACATGGCTGACAGATCTCTGTCCCATACAATTTACATAGTCTTGCCATACTATGCATCCCTGTCCAGCGAAACTGCACATCACCCCTCTCTGTGACATGGTGTGATGTCCGCATGCCAAATATATCAGTAACCCTGTGGATCAGTTCTGTGGCACTGCTTGAACTGGCCACTGAAACTTACCTGTCTGTTGCCTACAGCTAGGTAACCTGTCTGCCTAGGCTCATAAATGGCCCAGGGCATATAGCTTACTAGTTCACTATGACCATATATGATATAGTTGATATCCAACCCTGCAAATACCATCAGACTAGCTATTGTCCCATGTGTTTCACATGTGCAACACAGGCAATACATGGCAGGATGCTACACAGCTGTACAGTGCCACGTAGATGTATATAGCAAAACACATACATGTAAAACAATCTGTGAGCAAGTCTGCAGGGTCATAGGTCATGTCTCTAAAGGCTATGTATGACTATATATGTGACATATACACAGCATTAAGGTTGATTGCATTAATGGGAACACATCCAGGCATGTGCTGATAGGTAAAGACACCAGTACAGGCAAACAGACATGCCCATGTCAAGACAACAAACACATGGAGTATGAGCAATGTCATCACATGTCACACACATATATGGTGATAACATCACATCACCAGTAAGTGTCAAATGTGTGTGAGTTAAACATGTCAGTGGTGTTAGTGTCATGTAGATTTGCAAAGACTTATTTGTAATCTAAACAAATGTGATACACATGTATGTTCAGCTGTACTTCTGTACTTCTCTGTGAGTTACTGTGACCTGTCTCCATCATTATGTCTTCCAGGTATGCCGTGTAGCAGGCTGCCAGTGTACACCCGCTTGGTTGATGAGGTCCTCATCCCATACCTCCTCGACAACCATTCAACACTTTTCAGCCATGTGCCACAGGATGCACAGTAGCGGGATGTTGTGTGGGAGTAACTCAGCAGGAGGGTAATTGATGTTGGCAGTTACAATCGCACCTATCAGCAGGTGCGCCGACAGTGCACTGACATCATAAGATGGGAGAAACAGCATGCTAATGCAATCACCAGGGAACAAGGTGCAACAGGTGGGGGGGGCACTCACCCAGCCCCCACTCATACGTACTGAGGAGCTACTGGCCAACCTGGGGACACCCACAGACCTCCATCTACAAGCTTTAGCTGGTATTGTGGAGGTGGGTGTCTCTCAACCACCGATGCTGGAGTTGCCTGGTAAGTCAGTACTGCACATATAACGCAACTATATTTCACATAGTTACATGTGTTACTGTACAATATGTAATGTAACATCATATGCAAGGCATGTACGTACACATGCCACATATTATAGTCTGTTACTCTATTTATGCACAAATGTGCATACTCCATAGTATAGTGTATTGCACTGGCTTACGTACTAACATGGACATTGCACCCTGTTGCTATCACACAGGTGTGGATAATGATCTTACTGCTATGACACTCCTCTTTAGGTAGCTCTGGCATTTTGCAGCAACAGCAGCCTGTGTCAGGTGAGATTATTATTTACCAGGCTTGATAATGCACAGATCATATTAATTGCATGATATCTGCCATAATACACGTACACATAATGTATGGTGGTCCTGTTAATAGACACTGGTCAGACCTGCAATGCATCACAGTGGTTACCCATGTGAAACAATTGAAGACTATATGAAACACCTACACTAAACCTTCCAAACTGTCATTGCCAGATGTGTGGACATCTGTGAATACAATGGTGGAGGTGTGTTTCACTGTAGGGACAGGTACTACATATCAGCATTACACATGTTGGGAATACAAACAGTACTGTATAGAGAGCATATGTGTGCACACACTCTAAATGTGTTGGAGCTGGAGTATGACCGGCCCACAGGATACACCCTGGTGGATTATACCCTTGCTATGAATGTCACACAATGTCATGTGTTATCTGACATGTCCATGACATGTAGTGGGCTGACTGCAACACTGATCAACTATCCTGAAAAACATCATGTCTCACATCCCATACATACCACCCTTTGTCTGCATAACCCTGTCCTCAGTGTTGCATATGACATCTATGAGTGTATGTCATATGGGATAACACTGACGTGAAATAGATGGCCATCACAACCATTGGACAGAACATGTGTACACATGGCCATGGAGGATGGCCAGAGACATGAAGCAACACACACAGTAGAAGTGATGTACATGTGTGTACACCCCATTGTACATTGGCTCGACACAATACAACTATGGCCTTTGTGTAATGGTGATATTGCAGATGTGAAACACTAAACATCATACAGGTCTGGGCACAGCTTGTGTAGGCATAACATGAAGCCACCACATAACATGTCTTGAACATCTTGAGTGTGTCACAACATGAAAGCATTCACCTATACAGTATCCAAATACATACATGTGTTGCACAACATACACATACAACCATATCAGGCCGCAGATACAGTACAGTCACCTTGCTGGTGTCAGACATCACTGTCATGCCTGCTCCTCATGTGTGTGAGGTACACAGATGGCATGTGGGACACAGAGTACTGCTAAGTTAGCCATGTGTGGACATAGTTGCCAGGCATCAGTAATATGGTTGGAGATGTGCAGGGGTGTCATCCGTATACCCTTCTGTGACCTGTGTCACACATTCCACATTAGGGTTTAGTGTGCCTACACCTCAGCGACGTGGGTCACATTCCACATTAGATATGTATTTTATGTGAACACAGTCATGGCTATGAACTATGTGAGTAACTCACACTGTATAGCAACAGTGAAGCCACATGATGCCCTGCAATGGCTATGCACATCAGTTCAATGTGCAGTATGTCACTGCATATTTGTAGGGTGGACAGACAACATTGGGACAGCTGAAGGCCCATGTTAGTATAACACGTCCCTGCATTGGGACACCGTTACCGTACTGTAGATTGGAAAGGACACCATTGTGTTACACATGTATGCATGTCATTCAACACGTCAGCAGATGACATGCCATACTACATGTGATTGGCAAGGTCATATGCCACACATCAGGCCGGTGTACTGTAAACCAGTGCTGGCCTGTGGCACCATTGCAAAGTAGGGACAGCCACGTCAAACATGTGTGTACAGCCACATGCACAATGTCTGTCGACTCAGCTCAGGGGTAGGCGGAATAATGTTGAACAGACATGTACTGCTTTGGGTGAGATATGCAAGCTAGGGCTCAGGAAAACATAGTATTCAGTCGACATACCCTTCTGCACATGTACTCACACATACGGGCAGTGGCCAACACAAAGCAGATGTACAAAGGTCAGCGATGGTCTGTTAACATGTGGTGTATATTGCACACACCATGGCAATGCAGTGCAATGGTGCATAGTGCATGCATTGTGTTGCAGGTATGGGGCATAAGCTACTAACACAAATGGTGCAATACAGGTATGTATGCTAACCACCACTATAATTGTGTAAGGTGCATGCTGTCTGCTATGACACATGCATGCTGTTGTGTGCAACTCAGGGATGTATGATAACTACCACTATAATTGTCTAAGCTGAATGCCATCTGCCATATCACCTGCATGTTGCATGCCATTGGGTGCCATAGCATGTGTCTGTGTGTGTCTGTGTGGTATAATTTGTAATGTACAGTTCTTGTCTTCCCTTCACATGTGTTGATGTAGGTGCATTGCCTTCCTGCAGTCCACCTGATGTTAGTTTCCCCAAAGACTCTAGCAGTGATGATGAAAGTAGGATTGAGGCACAGGCAGGGTTGTCAGGGGCTGATTCTGTGCCATTGGTTGCCATTCTACCTGTATCCCCCTCATCCTCGCACACAGTTCCCCTGCCTACACATACCCCATCACCACTTTCCATAGAGGAAGGACAGTTGGCAAGTGGTAGCATGGAACAGGGAAGTGCGGAAACTATGGAAGGTGTGCCTGCACACCATGATCCCAGTCAACTGACTGGTGATGTCACACACAGACATGTGCCCAATGCTGCTCGTAGGAGGACCACTGGCCAACATGCCCCTATGAGACGCACATCAGCTGGAGTCACCAGATGCATGTTTTGGGCTGTAATGGAGGCACAGGCACATGATGAATGGCACAACAGAGAAGGTCTGAGGCTTCAGAGGTTTGCTGTCCATTCATTAACTGACAACATCCAGGCAACTGTAAATGCTCACCATCATCTTGCAGATGTTTTGGATAGACAATTGGGTGACATGGTGGGAGTCCTTGACTGTGGCATGTCGATCCTCAAGCATGGAATCTGCGCTGGAACATCTGGTGGGAGTGAGGCGTTGGGCACGTGGACGTAGGTCAGCAACATCACCTGCTGAAGGTCTACGTGAACATGCTACTGCACATGCCCGCTCCCATAGTGGTGGTAGCAGCAGCAGTGCAGCTGGTGCTGTGCAGTCCACACCAGGACATAGCAGGCCACGTGCACGTGGTCCTTGGATGGTCCCAACAGGGACACGATTCGAGTGGGCATATGTCATCAGACAGTACCCAATCTGGACCTCTGCCTGGTAGTGCCCATGAAACCCGTGGCAGGCGCAGGTCACGTGGTTGTGGCCAGACACTGTGAACTGTGAAACCTGCCTTGTACAGTCTGCAGCTGTCAATAATACCCCTGTGTAGGCCAGCCACATGCTGGACCTGTGTGCACGCATACATACATACACACACACACACACACACACACACACACACACACACACACACACACACAAACACACTGTGGCATTCACAAAGATATACACCTATGTCACACACATACAGACACTTGACATGTGTGAGGTTCAAACACCTGCCTAAGCCTTTCTTTTTACACTTCACTCTGTACTGATGTCAACAACAGTGTTCAGGAGAGTGAAAAACATGTGGGATGTATTCCCAACCATACATGACATATATGGACACACACCCACAGGTGCCAGTACTGTGAATCAAACACCTGCCTATCTCATGATAGGTATTACAGAAGTACAGCACTATTGCATTCACTACAAAGTGTACTGACCCTTTCCTTTGCCAACTGTGCTGATATATGCACAATATATGCACATGGGAGGTATTACTGTTACAGGTGTCAAGAGGTTTGCCCTCAGTGTCACCCTTACTGCATTCTACATTCTCTGTCTTCCACTTCAATTAACAAAACCATACCTTAGCAGTTACACAGGTTATTGTAGGAATGGTTGTAACACACCAGTGAGCTGTCCTCAGTAATCATTCATCTGCAAAGTAGCCCCACCACTTAGTAACCATGTCCAAACATCTGTCCATACCTCATGTACAGCTTACTGTACTTTGAGCATATCACCATATACAGTTTGCAATGTTGAGGCTATATTTCACCAGCATGATGTACTAAGACAACAGTCACCTTCAAACATCGGACACTGCACACACATGGAATCTAAACAAACATCAATACATGTACACATATGGGGTCTACATCAGTAAGTGGACTAGCAGGTCAAGAGAATACATTCCACACCTTCCCCATGCCATGTGTGAAACATAACCGGGCATTACACCATAATGGATGTTGTATTCATGTACTGGTAGGACACAACCACCTTCACCGAGTAGCCAAGTGTACATATATGACAACAGCACATATCAGCAAGACACACACAGCATTATTCCATGTCATGATCCTACAATCTGTTACTTGACAGTGCCATGGTGAAGCCAGGGCACTGTAATGGTCAACAGTGAGCACATCATATTTGCCACACACACCTGTTTACTGGAAGACTGCCAGCAATGTGCTCTGTTAGAGCTAGGCAGTACACTCATTCAAGCATGTGCGATGTCTGTGGCTTATAAACATCTCACCCCAGCATGTACTGGCTATTGTAGTACTAAGGCTAATGTCCAGACAGCACACAGTATGCATGGCTTGCAATTGTTGACATGGGGTATATGTAGGAGCTGTGGGCACACATGGCTGTACATGTCATGAACATACCACCTGTGACTACTCAGAAACATACAGAGCAGAGCTGGATTTCCCTGCGTCTGTCAATATAGGCCTTGTATAAGTCCTATGATCCTGTTATTTGGGTATGTTTGTAGGCATTGCATTAGGTGGACATGTCTAATGGCATACATGCCGCATGAGTTTTTGTATGATATGATAGGTGTCATGGGTGACCAGTAGAGAGGGAATATTACCTCTGTTGACATAGATATCAAACCTTATGTACTGTTAGCATGCTATCTGCCATGTGCATGTGTGTAATGACTGTAGCCACCTGTTTGTAGAAAGGATAACAAAAGCTATGGTAATGTCATTTATATTGTGTGAGTGTGGGATGTATATATCCAGAGCAGGTACAGTTAGGTCATAGCCAACCATGAGGGTGTTGTTTACTGGTGTACAGTAACAGTCGACTGTGTTAATGCTGACAACATCCGAGGGATCCTGGTATGGTTTGGCCTAAATGAGAACTGCAATATTTCATGTATATTGAAGCTGAAAAGTTATTTTAGGTAAATGTTTCAGACTTCTTCTTTAAGAACAGTATGTTACTGACTTCTTGTGTAGTAATACTGATAGGTTTTTTTGAAAAATGGTTTTATATTACTAAAAGTACATTTTCACAATATACAATGAATGTATTCTTAATTTTAGTACAAACAGTTTTTGTTAAGTACTTATTGGTTTGTTTTTAATTATGTAATTGTTTTTAATTAAGCTCACATGATTAGGTTTGTTTTGTCACTTCCTCTATGAGAGTATTTAAATGTTTTTGTTAGCTGTTCCCATTTGTATTTTCTTCTGATGAAGCTGAGGCAGGAGCCACGGCGAAAACGCTACTTTTTAAGAATAAAAACTTTTGCGTTAAAGAAGTTACTTTGAATTCTCAATTCCTTTGGTTAGAGTTGGCTTTCCGGCTACAAGGTTGCTGTTTTCCAGTTTTTTGTACCAGTTTGTTTGCTTGTTTTTTTACTATAATGCCACTGTCCACAACCTGCTATCAATGTATGCCGTTCAGGGCAGTAAGGTGTGTGACACATGCTGTAGGTAGCATCCACCTGTGTGTCACAGTTAACCTATTGTCTGTCATGTCCACACATGCATGATTGTGTATACTTAACATATATATATGTCAGTATGTCATGTACCTGTATGCATGTGTATCACACAGCACAGGCACAGATATATAATTTTCGGGCCACATACAGGTATCTGGTAGTAAACCAGTATGATGTGCATATATACTGACAGGTAAGGTGTACATAGCTGTAAACCTGTGTGTTTACAATAGGAGTCCATTACAATGTGTTCTGTACATGTAAGTGTATGAGCATGCACACTGTGGCCTTCTGTGGTTAGAATCAGAGTGCATCCCAAACAGCCCTCTGCTACTAAGTTTATGAGCGTACCCACTGCCACCTTGTGTAATTTGAGTCAGTGCATCCAAACAAGCCCTTTGTTACTAAGTGTATGAGCATGCCCAGTATAACCTTGTGTAGTTGTAGTCATAGTGCATCAAAAATGGCCCTGTGCTACTAAGTGTGTGAGCATGCCCACTGTTACCTTGTGTAATTGGAGTCAGTGCATCCAAACAAGTTATGTGATTCTATGTGTATGAGCATGACCACTGTAACCCTGTATAGTGATAGTAGTTGTCCATTCCATAGATGGGTTCAAGTTCTTGTTGTGCTACAACTATATCTCTCAGGTCTACCTATGTACTACCTGCAGATGATGTGTCTTGTTTGTGCATACAGGTTGTAATGGACACCTACTTTAAACACACAGTTTTACAGCTATGTACTTCATGACTGTCAGTATTCCTGTTGTTGTCCTCAATCTTAGAAGGGCATTCTGACTGCCTTGGAATGTGTAATCTCTGTGGTGTGTCTCATAACTGCATAGTACTGTAATAGTGATCTGTAAATAGGCAGGAATTCTGATCCCACCACTGGCAACTGTGTGCATGTGTGTGTGTCAGCAAATGGCTGAGTGTGTTTGTGTGTGTGTGTGTGTGTCAGCAAATGCTTGAGTGCATGTGTCAGGAAATGGCTGAGTGTGGTTGTGTGTGTATTTGTGTCTGCATCCTGTCATGACAGCGGGTTTTGCTGCATTCCAAAGAGATACCTCCTTTTGCACTGGCATTTATCCTTGTCAACTGCTAAACCTCTCTCTTCCCCCCTCCCCACTGCAAGTAATCAGTCCTGTGATGTCACCCAGCTCAGACGTGGAATCAGTAAGTGTTCTGTGGCACATACCACAACTGCATATCACTGTACTAGTTACCTTTACATAGGCAAGATGTGCATGCACAATACTGACAAGTGTGTGCGTGTTTGTGTATGTGACTACCCTGTAGCCAGGCATACACATGTGTAATGTCTTTTAGCACACCATGGCAGCCATCTGTGGTGACCAGTGTCTATAAACTATTACATAGTTAGGAATGGTAAAGAATACACAGTCAAGCACGACTACAGTTGGGTGCGTTATTTTCCTGTGCCACTGTCGAGCAGTGACACAGAAGTGTTCGCCAGGGTGTAAGTCCATACCCATCATTCACCAACTCAAACTCCACAATCACCAGGGTAGATTGTATCAGCCATCATTCCCCACCCCAAACTCCACATACACAACAACCATCCCTTCTCTGGTGAACTGATTAAGATTTAAATGTTATAAAACAAGAGATGCCTCTGTTTTGTGTACACGTCAGTTCCTTTGGAACCCTTCTGTGTCAGAAAGGGTGTTCAGACATTTGTGTGTGTGTGTGTGTGTGTGTGTGTGTGTGTGTATATATATATATATATATATATATATATATATATATGGCTATAGCTGTGTCTGTATATATATATATATATATATATATATATATATATATATATATATATATATGTGTGTGTGTGTGTGTGTGTGTGTACACATCCCGTAGGTGCATATATATATATATATATATATATATATATATATATATATATATATATATATATATATATATAGTTATGACAGTTGTACAGATGTAGACTTGTCCTTGTTGTTTCACAGAGTACAGTACATTCAAGGGTACTGTACATATGTACACAAAGTGACTGTCCCATTTGTTTTCAGTACTGTGGAATACCAGTAGTAGGATGTGCATTATAAAATCCATGAAACATGTATACAACCCAGATGGCTTAGTGGTAAGTCCAGTAACCTCAGTGTCCATGGTCCAGGGTTCAAGTCAAGAACTGCAAGCCTTGTTGATACTGTCACTTTGGACTGAATAAGATACTTGTAAGCGGGTATAAATGTGTTTTTGTGACAATAAGCAGCGGGTACATGCAGGTATCAGACATGTACAACTCACAGAACACTTGAAATGCCCTTCTTTGGCAATCCTGCTGATGTCACCCATGTACAAATACACCTCTGCGACTGCTGTAACCCCTTAATCTCTGTGGTGTGTGTTGTAACTGCATTATGCTATAGTGTGATAAACTAGTTTGGTAGGTGTTCTAATCCCAGACAGGCCAACTGTGTGTGTGTCTGTCTGCCTGAGAAAGAAACAATGCTTTTAAGAGTATGCACACTCTTTACAATTTACATACTCACCTTTGGCAATCCTGCTGATGTCACCCACATAGAAATACACCTCTGGGACTGCTGTAACCAAGTCATCTCCGTAGCAGGTGCTGTAACTGCATAATTCTGTAGTGTGATAAATTAGTTAGGTAGGGGTACTTTTCCAAGACAGGCCAACTGTGTGTGTCTGCCTGAGAAAGAAACAATGCTTTTTAGAGTATGCACACTCTTTACAATTCACATACTTACCTTTGGCAATCCTGTTGATGTCACCCACTAGAAATACACCTCTGGAACTGTTGTAACCCAGTAATCATCTTAGCACTTGCTGTAATTGCATAATGCTGTAGTGTGATAAACTAGTTAGGTAGGAGGTCTATTTCAAGACATGGCAGGTGTGTGTGTGTGTGTGTGTGTGTGTGTGTGTGTGTGTGTTTGACATTCAGAGCTTGTGTGGAGGTGGCTGTGAGTATCTAACAACTGGACATCTTGGGGAGCGGTTTTTGTAGTTTTCCTATATGGGTTCAGTATTATATGTCACAATGTCCACTTCACGAGGAGTACAGATGTCAATCAGCCAAGGGACTGTGTAGGCAAGCCATACCCCTACATCTGGCAAAAGGCCTGGTGAACAAAGTATGCAACCTTACTATTACCCAGAATATGTTCTGAACCCATGTGTCATACACAAAGTCCCTTGCCTAGAATATCCTGCTATGTGGCTAGTACCCTGCACATTGATGACAGATAGTAGGCATGGTGTAATTGCAGTGGGCTGCAGAGGGCATGGCACCCTGTCCAGCAGTACAATAGGCACATAATTGTGGACAATGTGCCTTCACTATGTTCCCCACTGGATGCCTGCAACATATGTGGTGCCATCAAATGTGATCCACAAAGGCCATACAATGCCTTACACACATGCCCTGTATGAACAGATGCCAATGACACCAGGAAATACCTGTATCATGTTATCAATGCAGGTGCAGGGTCAACCTGCTGTTTATAAGCAGGTCCTGCCACACCAGACCAGTATTGGCATATCTGATGATAACAGTCTGTGTACACAACATGAGCGAGCCAAACCAGGTACACTTGTACATGTCACTGTACATTATTGTGGGACGTGCACATCCCAGGCAATGTCCATGTCAAGGACTATCAAACACAGACATGGCATGCATTGCAAAGCAATGGCCATACACAATGGTAACTAGGATGACAGGACAGTTCATACAATACCCATCTGTGTGGGACATTGCAGATACTACACCCCTGAACCACACTGCACACCATTGTCGGGTGGCATGATGCCAAGGATTATATCACCCAGCCTTGTACAGCCATTTTGCACAGCCAGCCACCACACACCCATGAAGCAATGCACACATGCATGTCAGTACTGGCACCTTGTGTCTGCGTGTGGGGTATGATGCTCCCAACTGCAGTCACACCCAGTATAACTCCTATTGGCATAACGACTGATGTCAGATACGTTCACATGCCCTAGCCCGTAGAACCTTAGGATATCCCCTGTGGTGCATGTAGTACCTGTGCATTACTACAGTGTGGCAAACTAAGTAGTTAGGAAGTGTATTTGTGGGCCTGAAAAAGTGTGGCAATGTGTTTGTGTCCCTTAGAGAGTGCGGTTGTGTTGATAATGACATCTGTTCATGTGGACAGCCATGTGTGCTACACCTAATGTATGTCTACTATATCTCTGTTGCAGATGTCGCTCACCAGCATGCATATATGTTCTTACAGCACACAAACATGTCAGTTATGTGGCACATGGAGTAATTACATGCACTTGTAATAGTAATGGCTAGTCAGTCAGGGGTTTGAACCCTTGTACTGGTAGGTGTGTGACAGACGATGCTTAGGTTTTAGTCTCCAAGGCCTTCTCTGATGTACTTTGCCTCTGTCTGTCCCTCCCACACACTCTCTGGTGGATGTGGAGTTGTACACCTGCTCAGCAGTAGCTTGTGTTTTGTAAGTGATGGTCATGATCAGGTGATGGCCTCTGCACCTATTGCAGTCCTCCTCTAGCTGATTGCATGTGGAATAGCTGTGGTGATGTTCCCATTGCCAATCGCATGGAAACACAGTACAATATCTAGGAACATCATGTTGGTGTTTGCCCATAACAGTTGCTGTGAGTGAAACCTGGATCTGGTGTTTGGTAAACGGCATCACAGATGATATATGGATATTCCTCAAACAACATACACAGTGGAAAATAGCCTAAAGACAGTAGTGTGATGTGCCAGACATGACTACAGCATGTAAGTGTAGCTACGAGACTACTGCCAGTTTAACAAGTTGTGTGTGGTAATGGCTATTCTGCATGTTGTAAAACTGACAAGACAGTGCTCTGTTTGTGAGGGAACCCCCATCTGTAGGGCGATCTGTGGACTGGTCAGTGTGTGGAACCATTTGTTTCTTGTGTTACTCACTGAACACACATCTGTGAACTGCAGAAGCATAGTGTGAGGATTGCAATCAGTACATGGTGATAGTGATGAGAGTTACTGCTATCGTATCCCTGATTGGACATATGTCACATGAAACAGTGGTATCACAGTCACTGTCTGAGGTTCTCACAGTGACATGCCAATAATGGGCCACTGTTCATAGCTGCAGTCACAAGTCTTCTACACTTTGTACAGATGTCATGCAGTATATATGCATGTGTTGTGCTCCCTCTGCAAATGTATGCCATCTGTTGTGTCATGTTGATGGTCATATCTATGCATGCTGTTATAAGTAATCCTGAATGCTGTTGACTATTACTAAGCCATATCTGTGTTAAAACTCCAACATAATAGGCTGTATTGGATTGGAGGTTCCAGCAGAACCTCCTGTCCCACTTCAGTTGCCCATGGCACCAAGCACCAGCACATCTGGGGCCCAGCCTTGGCCCTCCACATCTGTTGGCTCTGCACCACCTTCTGGTGGAACCGCCACTTAGGATGGGGCTTGTCCCCCCTGGGAGCAGGTCCAGACAGGAACTTGTCCACTGTTGTACAGTCCCAGATGTAGTGCGGAGGGGGCTCAATAAGGGGTTTCGAGGTGAGATATGCCAGCTCGAAGGCAGAGTGTCACATTTAGAAGGTGTGTCTGCCCCTCCTAGATAGCCCCCAGCACAGCCACCTTTGTGGCTGTTTTGGTTCAGTGGTGG